>NC_067160.1:20949459-21206959 GCF_903995435.1 Acomys russatus | reverse complement strand
CTTTGCTTATCAAAGTTCCAAAGATATCTGGCTGATCACCACTGCCTTTAAATATTATGTATGGTCCCACTCGTCACCTCTCCCATCTGTAAATCTTCATTAAGCATTGACTTTTCCTCAGGAAATTCCAGTAGCTCACAAGCCCCGAGTTTCTAAAATGACCTATCTGGTTAATGAATGTAAGGGCAGGGGGAAAGAGATGAGAAAAATACATTTGGGTACTAAGTCAGAGGAAATTATGAGACTATCCTTAAGGACAGACCAGTCAGAATGGAAGATAGTTTGCAGGTGAAAGGAAATCTTCTTTTGTTCTGCGATTATGGTGAGCTGTTCAAAGATTAATGTCTAGTGTGTGAGATAAGTAACTGTTGGTAAATCATTTGCAGAAGTATGAATACAGAACTAGGAGGAGACCACTTAAAGCTCCAAGGCACAGGATAAAATGGGGGGGCGGGGAGATTAGCATATTTGAAGGTCACACTAGAAAAACGAGCTCAAATAGAAAATTTTCTTTCACATTTTTGTATGCTCATACAACTTGGAAGGAAAGAGAGCATATTTCTTTAATGTATATTTTGTTCCTGTATACTAGAGAGAGGTCCCTGATGTCCGTAATGTCACAGGTGAAGGATAACAGTTTCGACACAACTAACATGGAAACACATGTGCACACAGTAAGGTTTAATCCTTGCCTGGGCAATTAAGGCTGTCTAACTGTCCAACTTGGAACCTTAATTAGCCAATTAAATCTTGCTTCCTTGTCTTTCCCATTTCTAAAAATATTCTTGAGCTGTATTCAGAGATTGAAAAAGAGCTTATCTATTTGTAACAAGAAATGAAAATATTATTTAATAGAAGCTGTCCACAGGGTGACTGAGTCAAAGCACAGCCAGATTCCTGGAACCTGTGGGAAAGGCACATCATCGTCATCCCTCCATTTTCAATGGGTTTGTACACAAGAGGCTTTTCTGCGGTGTTAATACTCCATATTTACACAAGAGGGCAGCAGAGAGGCGGAGAAGCTACGCGAGAAACGGAGCAGAAGCGCCTAAAGCTTTAATTTTGGGCGTAGTGTTTTCAAAAACACGGTTCAAAAATTAAATCACATCGTATCCTTTGAAAAGAACCGCAGTTAGTCCATTTGCCTATTGTACATCAAAAGAAAAAACCAGACGTACACCTAACGTAGGTCAAAGTGTTTCAATCCGGAGTTTGCCGGGGTGTCTGCTTTGCCCAGATTGCTTCCTGGTTTTCCTTGCGAGGTCACAGTTCTACAAACGATTACTTAGCCATCACTGTATTATACATTTCCTAGCTCCTTAAAAGACAGTTATCTGAGCATAGCCCAACTAATGCTGCTTTGTTTTGATCTATAGGAAGGGATCAAGCTTTCACTATATACAATTTGAATAAAATATCAGTGAAATAACATTCAAATTGCGGGTGTGTGTGTGTGTGTGTGTGTGTGTGTGTGTGTGTGTGTGTGTGGCTCTATCTTAGGATGCAATAAAAATCACCGAGTTAATTTGAATATTGCGAACAAAATGCATTATGGGACTTCAAAAGCTGAAGGCTATGCATTTCTAAGGCTGCAGTCTTCCTGTCTCTGGAGGGGCCTTTGTTCTCTCAGCCTCCAGCTCACTTTTCAGCCACACCTACTTCTTTTGCCCTCGCAATATCCGAAGCTCCTCTGATCTCCGATGGGAGGAAGCACCTCGACACAGGCTTCCCTGCAGCGGGTAGATTTTTCTCGCAATTCCACGATTCTCGATTCTCTTGTTTGCTCCCGAGGTACCCTGTGGCCTTCTATGGAAACTATGCTGTTGATTTTTATCACCAGCACCTAGTACCTATTTACCCAGTAAAGACTCAAAATAAAAGGATAGTACTTAGAATCTTTATCCGCCTTTAATCCCAGCACTCAGGAGGCAGAGGCAGGCGATCACTGTGAGTTCGAGGCCAGCCTGGTCTACAAAGCGAGTCCCGGACAGGCAAGGCTACACCGAGAGCCCCTGTCTCAAACAAACAAACAAACAAAAAATCAAAATAATAGTGTAGGAATTAGGAGCAGTCTCTCTCTTTCTCTCTTTTTTTTAAACCTGTGAAGAGGTTAAAGGGTTTGTTAGCCTACCTGTTTTAGAGTTAGGTGGGAGTTAAATAATTGAGAGAAAAGCAAAGACAATCTTTTAGGACACATCTCCCATTTCAGAGACTTCAGGAAGACCGGTAGACCTTGGGTCCCTGTTTAGTATGGGGATTGGGGCGGGGGTCAACAATGGCACTCAATATTGCTGTGAGGCAGAGGCTTACAACACATAAAATCAGGATGAAGCTGTTTGGTATAGTGCTAAGTGCAGAGGGCACGAGCTCAGCGTTTCTGCTGCAAAACAAACCGAGCCTTGACCTTGCAGGGATCTTAGCAGAGCTCTTTGGTCGAAGCTTTCTGGTTGTTAAGGTGATTCTCTCAAGGGCATCTGTGTGTGCTGGAGGTCATTGTAGCATGCAGCACGGTGGGGAGAGGGGGAGCAGTTTCTAGAGAACGCTCTGCTTGCTGCTAGCCTTCTTAGCATCTTGTTGCTAGGCAACGGCTCCTCTGCGAAAGCTCATCTCTCTCTTTAAAGACAGAGTGAGGTTTTGCTGAGGGAAATATAGTTTGTATAAAATTGAACCATATGCAAACACCATTTTGTTGCGGTCCTCAAAACTGCTTTCTCCTACAAGGAAGACAGATAATATCTACTTAAAATGTGTCACTTAGTAACCATGCACTATAGTCCCCCGCCCCTCCCCCCACATTCTCTGTAAGGCAATATACTTCCTTTTTAATTTAATTGATTTATTTTTACCTCCCCACCCGTATGCCTTTCCAAATTGATTGAATGAGATTCAGGAGGGCATTGTTTGTGATAGTATTTCCCTAGACTGCTGAATTAATTTCCATTTGAAAAATGGCCTAGGCTCTGCAGCTTCCAGCCAGCACCTAGTCTATTGCTCTCAGGGCACGTTACATAATGAAAAAGTGCAGTGGGCTGTCAGCGTGAAAGAGGAACACGTAAAGAATGCAATCTTTCAAAACCAACTTGTAGACAGCTTTTACTATTTGTACATATTTGAAAAAATCTAGACAGGATGTGCTAGACTTTAACATTTCAAAAATCAATATAGACTAATTTTTGATTTCAGAAGGACAAATTACCCTTAGGCTCTAAGAGTTTTTGGCATTATCATTTTACCATCTTAAATTGTTGGCTGGTTCAGAGCCAAGTTTGCCATTTGCCTTAATTTTCTTGTCTTGTCACAGGCCTTTTGGAAGGCAATGACCAAATTAATACAGCAGCTTGCTTGCTTTCTTCTTTCTTACAAGGTCTAAAAGACAAGGATCATAAGTAGGCTATTTTGGAGCATTTTTCGAAGAAACTTTAAATTCTCTACCAATTATTATTTTGTGATTTACATTGTAAAGCCTTGTACTCATTAGAGAGCTTTTATTTTAATTTATTTATTTAATTATTTTTGAGTATTGAGTATTAGATTGGACAGTCAACACCAATCATTTGATTAGAAACTTCTGAAGTTCTGAATGCTTTCTTCTGAAGAGATCCCTAAAGGCATGTGATACAAAGTAGAAGAGAAAAGAGTGAGGTTGAGAAAGTTTTAGCTGGGAGACAGGGAGAGGTGGGGCTGGGGGAGTCATCCAAAATTAACAGTAGGTGGAAAAAGCCCATAAGAAGATCTGATAATGGGTGAGCTATAAAAATGCCAGTTTTAACAGGGTACCCTAGGTACTAGATAAATCTGCTCACACATGCTGTCGGTTGTTATAAAATAACCCCAAATGCCAGAAGTGGGATACTTCTCTGTGACTTAACGTCCGTGAGACCCTACAGACTATTGACACCACTGCTGAGTGTCTACCAGAACTAGTTGGTAAGGCCCCATTGTTGAAGATACCACGTGACCTGGTCACAGGACATAGAGAAATCAAGATGACACTGCAACTTCCTGCCTGGTGGCTAGTCCTCATGGTGCCAGGAGGTGCTAGGCAGGCTGCTGAGAGAAATTGTCATCAATAGTCTTACTTAACACACAGATACTGAGAGGCCAGGCAAGATGTGGCCACTGCGGCAACAGTGCTTGCTGTGCTATGAGAGTGACCAAATGTTTCGCGGTTGGTTTGGATGCTGACTTTTCAGAAAGGGAATTCACAACTGGTACTGTAAACCTGGCCAAAAGCCCATGGCTGGAGAGGTTGTGTAAGCCATAGTGGCGAAGCTACTTTTGTTGTTTTGCTAAAAGGATGTGATGTGCTGGTCAAATTGCCTTCTCAATGGCTGTATCCATAGCCATTGTTCAGTAATGTCAACAGCTTTGGTCAGAGAAGATTCTTTTTACGGTGGCCAGCAGTAACTGCAAGGACCCTGGTTAAAGTGCTTGACAAGACCTTTGGCAAAAACAAAAAGAAAGAAAAGAAAGAACCAATGACAACTGAGGACCTCTTGGCTGTAAAGAAGAATCCGACCTTTCCTGCCAACCACAGATTAATAAATATATTCTTCAGTGCCTGGTTCTCTAGGATCATAGAAAAGGGTGAACCAACATTTCTAGGAATACAAAGATGCAAGAAAGTGTGTACAGTGATGTAATGCTGGCACTGAATATTAAATAATATGCAGCATCAGCCATGGGATCATTCTATCTAGGCAAACATTCCCTTGACTATGGGGCTTCATAGGATGTTAGGAAGACAGTGTAGGTCAGTTAAAGGAAAGATACTGGAACTTGCTGGGAGACACTGGAAAAGACACAGAAGAGGGGTGCCAGAAAGGTACTTTGGGCAGCGACAATCAGTTTCAATTTGTGTTGCTTGTGAAAAGGCATCTTGAGAAACTTTAAATCAAATTGAAGATCTAAATGAGCACTGGTGTTGGTAAGTAAACATCATTTTGGGTCAAGAATTAGATTGGAACCCAAAATTAGATTGGAAACCAAAAATGTTCCAGAACTTTTGTTATCACCTGCATTTCATACAAATCAACGATCATCTGGGAGGGGTGAGCCTAGTCTAAATATTAAAGGAGTTATTTCATAATGCTCTCACTATTTTAAGACATTCAAAATTACATTGAAATATTAGTGGGTGGCTTTTTAATATTTTTTTTTTATTATATTCACTTCCCAGTCCTCCCAGGTCCACTCTCCCCCTTGTGACCTTCATCATGACAAAAGGAAAAGAAGAAAAAAAGAAAAAAAAAAAAGATACCAAGTCCAAACTCCCAATTGCCAGCCCCTTGAAGAGTCCTTCCCCATCACCACCAGAAGCCATCAATGGTGAAGAGCTACACGTGAACATCACTATCACAATTTTTACATTTTTAAGAGTTCTTTTCAGTAGCTTCCTCTTGATTTTCCTTTCTCTTCTTTCTCTTCCACTTCCTCCTCTTGTTCTTTGTTCTTCTTCTACTTCTTCTTCTTCTTCTTTTTTTTTTGGTTTTTTTGAGACAAGGTTTCTCTGTGTAGCCTTGGCTGTCCTGGGCTCACATTGTAGACCAGGCTGGCCTTGGACTCACAAAGATCTGCCTGCCTCTGCCTCCTGAGTGCCACCACCTCCTTCTCCCTCTCCCTGTCTCTTCTTGTTCTTGTTCTTCTTGTTGTTGTTCTTCTTCTTTGCTATAAAGGGCAAGAAATTAGTGTTTATACAGAAAAGAATGATGGCTCCAGGGAGATGTTTATAAACATAGAGGCCCTGGCCAGAACATCCCATTTATGTGTGTGTGTGTGTGTGTGTGTGTGTGTGTGTGTGTGTGTGAGAGAGAGAGAGAGAGAGAGAGAGAGAGAGAGAGAGAGAGAGAATCTCAACAGATCAGTACTTGGTTTGACAGAGAGTGCAGGTAGAGGTTTTTTGGGTGACAGTATATTAAGCTGGGAATTGTTTGATTCCTTACCATTCTTACCAATTTCATATTGCGAACTTCTTAGCAACTAGGGAGTATTTGTAAACAATAATTTCTTACATTTAGGAGGAATTACGTTTTAAAACACATTCAAGTGTGATGAAGATCCCAGATTGCATGCTAGTTGTCAGTCATCACTCACAGTTCCCACAAGGAGAGGGAGGCAGGGGCATTGAGAAAGCACAGTAAGGGGAAAATGGAGGAAATAGCTTTCTTTGTTCTCTCTGTGGGAAAGAACAGGTAAGGCAGGGTGGGCAGGCTTAGAGACGGCAGTGTGGGCCTGTGCCCTGAACTCTGAACTGTGGATGACATCTAGTGTCTGGAGCTGTAACCATCAAGGAAGAGGAGCACCACCAAAGGAGAAAGGCCCACGTGAAGGCGGCAGGTGGGTGGGGTCTATTGCCTGACTGTTGCAAGGCTTGTGTCTGGTGAGCTGATTGCTCTTCTGGTGTCAGCAAGACCTCAGATGTCCAGTTACAGGAAATTCAGAAAACTCAAAAGCCCTGATTAATCCAAAATTCATTACTCTTGCCAACATTTTTGTAAAACATATATGAACGGTATAGAAATTATAAGATAAAGGCAGAAAATAAAATTCAGACGCATTCTCGCTAACAGGTGCTGATGATAGGCATGCTGTGCTGGGAGAATGAAGCTTGCAGAGGTATGAGGAGAATTCTACAAACTGTGAAATGTATTCTCTTTTATTGACTAGCAGGAAAAATGGTCCTCATTAGCTGATAAAAGGAACCACTTAAGCACAAAATATTACGCCTGACTCTTGTGAAAGCATCAGCGGTTCCCTGATATGAACAATATCTATTATGCCAAAACTGAAATGTATAATTCAAAGGAGTAGCACATGATTCGAAAATATGATGAACACATGTTGGGGTTTTCCTGGCAGTTCTCTTTTCCCAAGGATGTCTTACCATAGCAAATTTAAAAGTGAGCTTTTATGTCTCAAGTACCCAGCAGCTGGGCAGCAGAGATGGCAAGAAAGAGTGTCATGCAGGATGAGAAAGCTTGTCTGAAAGCTACAAATGTACACCAGTCCTCCATTTAATCTCTGCAGACTGTAAAACACATAGTTTTTAAAAAGGCAAATGTAAGATGTAAATTTTCATGTCGCTATAACAGCATACATTCACAATTAAAGTAAGTGTGTGAATATAGAAATGGCCACATTAATATAATGAGAACCATTTTTAATGTCTTAGTGTTTTAAATTCCTAATTTAAATAAGTTACCTCTCTTCAATGACTTTATTTTTCATTTTGACATTACTACTTTTTTTTTTTTTTAGTTTTTCAAAATAATAAATAACACCACTTATCAACTAGGCATATAGTCTAAGAAATGCAGGAAATGAAAAAAAATTTTAACTAAAGACAGTTACAATGTCTATGCTGTTTAAAATTCATTTATTCGGTCTCTTGGATTGTTTATTGTCATACTGAATGCATAAAACATGTCAGTTTTCTAAAATGTTGCTAGAAAAATTCAGGGTTTATGATGTTCATAATAGTTTCATTTATAATAGAGCTGCAGTAAATAAGTATATTACAAAAGAAATTTGACTTTTTGTTCTGCTTATTCCTATGAAAGATCTCAGCTCTGCTGGCCACAGTGCATCTGTGTGTCTTTCTGGTGCTCTTTTTCTTCTTTATATCAATCAATGTAATTAAGAGAGAAGATAATTAAAGTCTTTTTCATGGGTTTATGTGGATTTATGTCACATTACTGGTTGAGGTCTTGACAAAGTAATTGAAATTTATTGTTCATGAAATTGAAAGCTGGAGACATTGTTGTTTCTTGTCATTGTGTGGGGATCTCCCACATTGATGGATTTGGGAAACACAGGTCTTTAAACAATGCACCACGCCGTGGCCTACAGAGCTACCTGTTTGAACGAGATTCTTCAGGGGAGTTTTCACTGAAGATCATTAGATCGACAGAGTTGCAGATGCAGATGAATTCCAAGGAAGTACAATATTTTAGAGGTAGTATTTAGACTGAATTGTATAGATTGTCAAGTAAATAGCAGTAGTTGGTAGCACTGAACCTCCAATTATGACAACCTAGGAGGAGATCTGGTTTTTGAATCTGAATATATAACATTGCTAAGGCAAATGCTTGATTTGTCGTGTCAGCAATGGAAATGCCACATCAGTGCATCTCCTACTAATGCAAATAGAGCTTGTGACCATCTGCATAGGATGGCTTTGTTCATAGTGCGCTGATATCGTCTGATCAACTTAATAGTGACGGGGGAAGTATGCTTTAATACAGACAGTATTTCGATTCAACTGTCCTATTAAGACCACCAGGGGAGCCAAACGCTGTTGCTAAGATTTTCAGATAACCCAATTACATATGAGGTGACTCAGCAGAGGTGCCAAAACCAAACACATATCTGAACTGGATGACAATGTGCCTGCAAGAGCCTTCAAAGTGCTGCCGGAATATGCGGAGCTATTTGGGCTGATATGTAAATTATCTCCCCCAGCCTGCTCAGAGTCACTATGCAGCGACAGCATAGATCAAAAGCAGTCTGAGTTGTTATTCTATTGAACTTCAAAGACATCAAAAATCATGAAGTGAAGTAGAAAGTATTTCATATTCAATTTCAGGAGCCCTTTAACAATGTCAGCCATGTAGCCTTGGCTGAGCTAGCAGATTCTTGCTTAAGAGGCCTCCAACCGGTTTTTACTGCAACCTCTGCCAGCTTCCCTGTTCATATGAACAGACAAAGAAAGAGGAATTGTCACAATACATGGCTGACATTTAACTTAGTGCTAACATCTGAAAGGAATTGTTATTACCTCAAAGAACCACAGGAACAGCTCTCAGCATAGGGAACAGATTCCTAACCTTGTGCTGTTTTTATGTATTTGAGAGGTTTTCTTTCTATGTCACATCTCCTTGTCCCCCTTGGCCTGCAGATACCCACAATTCAGAGACTGAATTCACAGACATGTGGGGCAAGCTGAGGTGGTGTTTTGACATCTTTCCCTTAAAGCCCACTGCACAGTGGATATATGTACACACACACACACACACACACACACACACACACACACACTCACACACACACACACACACACACGAGAGAGAGGTGGGAGAGGGGGGAAGGAGAAGGGGGGCAGGGAGGGAGGAATAGAGGGAGGGAGGGAAAGAAAACGGAAGTTGTAGGATTTGGAAGGATAGCAGCTAGAAGAAGGTTGTGGTCTATTTATTGGAAGTGGCAAACTGAAAATTATGGCACTCACAGGTCAAGTGCCTACAGATTGCCAGAGTTGAAGGTACTAGGTTTTGCTGTGTTTGTTTTGGTGTGGTGTGCTGGTGGTGGTGGTGGTGTGCGTGTGTGCGCGTGCGTGTGTGCGTGCGTGCGTGCGTGCGTGTGTCTTCCTTTGCTACCAGTTCCAGCATTGAAAAAAAAAATGTACTGGAGTGCCAGAGAGAAGGTGGTACTAGAAGGTCTCCTTCAGTGCAGAGAAGCTGTGTGGGTTAAATGTTACTATTTAATTAGAGTGGAGCTAAGAGCTTGCTTATTAGTAACAGCGTCATAGATCATAGAGATTGAATCAGGGCAAGAGGTAAAGTTAATTTGCTTATTTACTAGTTGTCTGATGTCAACAAAAGTTCACAACCTTGATAGGAATCCATCACGGTGACTATAAAAAATTGAGGGGAAGTAGTACTAAGAATACTATTTTATCCACACACGCGCATGCGTGCTCATGCATGTGCGTGCGCGCGTGCGCGCGCGCACACACACACACACACACACACACACACACACACACACACACGATGGCATCTGAATTTTAGAGAGGGCAGGAAGGGATCCAACTTCTGGGTTGACAATAGGGTAAGATATAAATTAAAAAAAGGATATAAATAAAAAAAAGGATATAAATAAAAAAAAAAGGAGATTCGCCAAGTAAAAGGGGATTATAGGGAACAAAAATGATCTAGAACAGAACTCATATGGAATACAGTAAAAGATCTAATTCTACTAAAGTAGAATATATAATGTGAATAAGGAGCCACTTTCTTAGAGTTCAAAGCAAAAGGCACGCCAATAAATGCAGAGAGAGATCATAGATAGGAGATTTCAAAACAAGAAAGTCAATCTCAAAACTGCATACCCCGAGGAAGAGACAAGAATATTGTCCAGAGCCCTGACCCTAATATCTTTGATGAAAAATATTCTGGACTATGGGAAGCTTGAGAGACTCCCAAATAAATACAGGTCATTTTTGTTGCTACTGTTTGCCCACCAGAAGAAGATGGTAAAACTCTATTTCTAAAGCATCTGCACATGTTCGGTACAGGGCATGGAGAAATCAACATGGAGAAGAGCTGAAATCTCTTGAAATCCATGGCTTTATTCAGCTGAGAACCCCGTGACTCACAAAACCAACCTACCGGGCTACTTTCCAACTGGATTTAAGGCCTGTTCCACAGGAGAAATCCGTGTCGCGTCAAAATTCTAGGAAGGTCACAGAGCCTCCAGGGGAGCCTAACACTGTTGCTTTGCTTTGCTAAAGGTACAAATGACCTCCTAAATATGTCTGTTAATACTTGTGGGTTAGAGAAACATCTGTTTGCAGCTGGCAATGGTTAATGCAGATATTCATAACTGGTCCAAAGTGTTGAGCCTTAAATGGCACCTCTTACATCCACCTCCTCCAAGGCTCAGGGACCATCATGGAAGAGTAGATGGAAAGAAGGCGAGAGTCAGAAGATGGAAGGACTGGTGTGAGATCCCATCTTCTGGATGTGGGGTAGTTAGAGTACCCTTAAACTCACAGCAGAAATGGCGACCTGCACAAGATACAGCCGAGCAACTTTTTCTCGTGGGTAAGGAGGTGGTATGCAGGTCCTCACCCGCTCTGAGAAATCTTAAGCAATTAGTTGTTGCTGGTAGACTGAAAGTCATGTTCCTCAATGGTGTGGCCACTGGTAAATTGTCCTTGCTCAAGAAAATACACCCCCCCACCCACGCAGATCCCAACACCATTAATTACTGCAGTGGGCTACACTTATTATTTCTATGGACTTTGCAGCATTCGATGGCATCTTGTTTAGATGGGCTCCCTTAGCAACGGGGTTCAGAAGAGGCTGTCTTTGTTAAATCTGTTTGCTGAGAACTTGTTTCCATGAGAAAGATGCTTCATTTATCTGTGCTTTAGTTTACTGACATATAAAGAGAGAAAAATGTTTCTAAAAGCAAACGCATATACATCTTTACTATGGTTCTCTCCAGACTCTAAAATTACAAAGTATGTTATATATCACTAATGTGTGTAAATCATGGAAAAAAATAAGACAGCTGAAACTTCTTTAACGTAAACACAATATAGTCTACTGTTTAAGATTACAGGGCTGAGTTCTCCGTCGTGTTTCTTACAGTGTGAATTTGGAAAAGTTACTGAATCTCTTTTACATTATAAAATGGGGAAAAAACCTAGGCAATATTTTATACACAAGTAAGATGATCCCCTGTCCTATTTTATCCTATACATTGAAAGCTTTCATGTTGAAATTCCTGTGCCTCAACAACTCCCCTGTGAGAGACTGATAATTACCACTGGTTATCCTGTAACAGAGTTCAGAACAGCTCACAGGTACCTATCACATGACCCAAATCAGTGTTTTAATAAATGCATTGTTTATATTTTGGTAATAAGCCTTAAAAAATAGGATGTAAACTAACAAGGCATTTTACTTTTAGTAACCACGTTTCAAGTACCAAAGAACCACTGATGGCTCTTGACCAGTTTACTGGGTCGGGACAGTTCTAGAGCCAGGCAGGCATAAGTGGAAGAAGAATTGCAAGGATTCTCTAATTCTTGTTTTCGCCCTAAATGGTGATTATTTTTCATCTTTCTTGTTTCACATACTCACTCAATATTTCCAAATCCAGGAATTCTTGTGTGAGGTCACATAATGTAAAAATATGCTATTTTATCTCATGTTTTAGTTCATTGACTGTAGTGATAAGAAACTTGATTTATGCACAGCTTTGTTCATCTGCTTTCCTAAGAGAAATCAGGCAGTGATGCACAGTGGTAGGAAACCTACAGTTTAAGCCATTCTATGGCTCACTTAATTTTTTTAAGTAGTTAAAACTTAGCCCGTTCATAAGATATTCTGAGCTTGAGAACTACCTTGAACATCTGACTGTGCTTATTAGACAGTCATGTTTACCCAAGTGATTATTAAAATCAACATGAAATACAAAACCATGGCAATCAACATTAGTACTTTTAGATGCTTGTGTCAGTTATCTGTACTCTACATGGCTGTGACTAGGCCATGAGATGTTTTTTTTTGGGCATCTTAATGGACATCACAAACTTGCCTAACACTTCCCAGGTTATTGCTAAATATCAGGCACCAGAATTTTGATTTATGGACTCACAACTGATTATGCAGTTAATAATAACTTAGCGAGAGAAGGAAATTAATAAAATGTTACCTTTTAAAATTCTATTAGTGCTTAATCCATGTTTGAACATGAAAAGAAAATAGGCTTTTTACTTGAAAAAATATCTTATTTCTTCTAATTACGTCCATTTAAATGAAAACAGAAAAACTAATTCAAGGTAGATAGTATTTCCTTTGTATTTTTGAACTTATTACATGTTATGTGGTAATATAAAATCTGGTTTCTGATTATTTTGGTTTATTTTAGATGAGAGGTACAGGAGACAGGCCATCTGCCCCAGGGTGGCAAGTCCCATCTGGAATGCTGACGCTAATTGATTATTAGTGGCTGCAGGATGGCTTTTACCAAGGAGAACCGTGAGCTACAGAGCATTCTCCAGGAGGGATCAACTGCCTCTGTAAGTAAGAACCATGGAAAGAGTGGTTGCCCATGAACACTCTAACCTCTCATTAACAGTACGCCCCACAAAAGTGAGAGAGGCACAGTCATTATTTCTGCAGACTGTCTGGAGCTTTAGACAGCACTTCAGACCCCAAAAACCAAACCAAACCAAACCAAGAAACAAAACAAAACAACAACAACAACAACAACCACAACAACAAAACAACCTAGCTCATTTAGGTCTCAACCTAGAGGGAATGAATTTCATTGGAACTCTGCAAAACATGGTGGAACCCCTGGTCTCTAAGCTCACAGGTGCCATTCTTGGGGGAGGCGCTCTGCCTGGGCATACTGTAAGTACCGTGCGTTTGTTGAGTGTGGAGTGATGGTATTAGGAAAGGTCAATTTTGGAAATCAGAAATCTCATAAAATAACATAATTAGATATAAGAGAATATGAAAATATTCAAAATTCAGCTTTACCAGTATATTAGTAGAGGTAGGTTATATCATCTTACTAAAAGACAGTATTTGAAACATGGGCTAAAAGTGCCTTATCCAATTCAAGCTCATTTATTAAGTATACAGATCTGGGGATACAGCTGACCTAGCATGCGCAAGGCAAGGTTCTGCCTCAGCTCTGAAATAGACTAACAAACAAAATTATCAACAATGACAACAAAAACCCTAATAGATAAAAAGTCTAAAAAGAAGAGGGAAGTTGAAGGTTTGAGAGTGTGTGCACAGTAGGACTGTGTGCAGAATTAAGGTCTGCTATTCCTACCAGGCTATTTCAGTTCTGTGATTAGAGCAGTTTTTGCATTTTGGAGGCCTGCTAAGATGAAGGAGATGTATTTGTTTTCTTTTACCATTTGTGTAGAGAGCTTTTGTTTCTGTTTCTCATGACAGGGTCTCTCTGTGTGACAGCCTTGGCTGTTCTGAAGCTCACTATGTAGACCAGGCTGCCCTCAAACTGAGAAATCCACCTACCCCTGCCTCCTGAGTGCTGGGATTAGAGGTGTGAGGCACCACCTCCTGGCTTGTGTAGAGAATTTTTCTAAAACTGTTTCGGATAGTTTCTATTGACCTTAAAGAATCCTACAACACCCTGTTGTTGTTATTGTTTGTATTTGAAAGACATAGTTATCTCCCTCCCTTGCTTCTGTTTGGTTGATTCCCCTATCCTAAAGTTCTGTTTTTCATTTTGAACTTGGGGCATCCTACCTGAGGAAAACAACATGAGTGAGGGAAGCCTTGTTTGGGTTTGTGGTTTCAGACCTTTCAACTCGTTGGCAGGATGCATTGTCTATAATCCTGTGGGAAGACAAGAGCATCATGGGAGACAGGTGTGCATGGAAGCTGCTGAGTTCATGAAAGCCGAGAAGGAATGACAGGGAGAGACTGAAAATAAGGTAAATCCTTCAAGGGTAGACCCTGTGACCTTATTTCTTTAACTAGACTCGCTTCCTAGATTCTCACACCTAATAGTCCCATGGATGTATGAATTCATCAATTAAATGCATCAGACAATTCATGGTTTAAGAACTTCTACAAAGCATCATATTTTAAAACTAAGTATTACATTTAGGAGCCAAGCTCTTAGCACATGAATTATGTTTTTAATTAGTTTTTCAATTAGGAGTGTTATTTTAAATGCAACCTATAAATTTTTTGTTTTTTGTTTTGTCTTGTTTTTTGTTTTTTGTTTTTATTTTTATTTTTTTTATTTTTGCTTTTTTGAGACAGGGTTTCTCTGTGTAGCCCTGGCTGTCTTGGACTTGCTTTGTTGATAAGGCTGGCTGGCCTCAAACTCACAAAGATCTGCTTGCCTCTCTCTTGCCAAGTGCTAGGATAACAGGTGTGCATGACCATGCCTGGATATAACAATATTTTTAGAGTCAAACCATTGTCATCTTTCATATATTGCTTCATCTTTTTATATATAAATAACTTCAGCATAGTCATATTTTGGATGAGGAAGGTCCTTAATCAGTTACAATGACCTTGTTGTATCATGTAATTTGGTATCATTCTGTTCTATTGTTTTTTTCTTTTTGTTTTTTGTTTTTTGTTTTTTTTTAACAGTCCTGTGATTGGATGACTCACCGGGGACAAGACTGCACATAATTACACATAAAATTTCAATCAGTTTGGGGAGTGTCTTAAAATATCATAATTTTAGTCAGAAGCTGATAGTTTTTTTTTCTTTTCATTAAACATTTTAAAATTCTGACAGTATGAGTAGCGACAGTAAAGGATTGAACTGGAGAGTAAAAAGATGGATGGATGAAACAAAAGTTATATAAATAAAATGGACAAAGAGCTATGGGAATGTTGGAATACATCATGAATAAAGCGAGTCTTAAGGTTCCAAAGAGAGTTAAGATACGACTAAGAAAGAGTGCAAGGAAAGGTACGAGCTGTAATATAACAGGCCATTTGTCATGGGTCAGTGATGGCTGGGGATACTTGAAATACAGCGTATATTGAGTGGAAGACCAGAGAATAATCTTTTAAAAGTGCTCTATATTAGAACTGTATCCTTAAGGCAAGTGGAATCTTGCCTTAAAGTGGGTACTTTAAATGCAGACGTGGTCTGACAGTGTCTGCTGCGCTCATGGTGACAACACTAGTGACAACACACAGGACAGGCTAGAGGGCCTTCAGGAAGCTGAGGTTGGGAGACTGAAGGAATTAGGGTAGCTAGGGGGCCCATGGTTGCTGATATTTGTTTCGCTCAGCCTTCTTTGTTCTCCCTCTGGCTCTTGTATGCACAATCCCGATTATACCCCCTTCTATTTAAAAGAGATTTTTCATCATATAATATACTATTTTCTGATTACAGTTTCCCCTTCCTCGACTTCTTCCAGCTCCTCCCTACTTCTTCTTCCATCCGGATCCACCCTCTTCCTATCTTTCATTAGGAAATAAACAGGCTTCTCAGGGATAGTAGTAAAATGAGAGAAAATAAAAACCAACAAATCAGAAATGAACAAAACAAAGAGAAGGAAAAAAGCCCAAGAGAAGGCACAAGGAATAGATACCCACTTGTTGAACCCCATGAAAACATTCAACTGGAAGTCATAACATGTATTCAAAGGCCTAGAGAGTGAAAGAAGAAGAAAAGAAAAATATAGAAATAAAATAAAATAAAAATAATAAGTTAAAAAAAAAAGGACGAGCCCTGACACAGAATTATGAGACAAGGAATCCCCAAAGATGCTGCTGAGCTCCTTTTCTGTTGGCTATCTACTGCTGGGCATGCAGCCTGCCTTTCAGATGGTTTCTTTCCCCAATGAGCCTCCTTTGGAGGAAACTAAATTTTCATTTTTAAGTCGTTATCAATTTGAGATAGCTTCCAGGTTAGGGATACGGGCATGTGTCGACTTTTTTCTGCTCTAGGAGCTGAACTGGTGGAGAATCATTCAAGCTCTGTGCATGCTGCCTCAGTCTGAAGGAGAGATAAACTTGTTTTTTAGGATCCCAAGTGTGGGATCCAAACAGTCTTGTTGAGAGAACAGGTGAAGTTAATCCACTAGAAGACCAACTGCCTCCTGCAGGAGCTTGATTGTTGCCAGCTGAAAAGATCCTGTGAACAGACTCTGGGAGGAGATATATAAATGAGCCGAAAACTGGAGGCGGGCCTTTTTGGAGACTTGGGATACTTTTGGCTGTTCATCGCTCCATTTCCAGAGGCTCCTAGAGAGAACCGGTCCAGGGAAGGTTTCCATGGCTCCAGGATCCTGCTGAGGTTCTGGGTTCTGGTTACTCCAGGTTCCAGCAGAAGAAATCCTGCTGATTACAGCAGGAGAATCATTCCTCGGAACTGATATCCTTAACGGTTTTGTTATTGTGTTCTTTAATCCTCTTTTCATATTGTTTTGGTTAGTTGGGTTATAAGTGACGTACGCTCGGTTAGTAAGTTGTAATAAAATATATTGGTTTAGAGCATTGAGTCTACATCAGTCTCTGTGAGCTGTTATCTGAATTGAGCCCGTTGATTTAGAAGGCCTTGTTTTCTCAGTGTTCTCTATTCTTTTCCGCTCATTTTACCTCCTCTTATGCAGAGTTGCCTGACCCCTGAGGGGAGGATTTGATGGAGACATCTCACTTAGGGCTGTGAGGCTTCATACTCTCAGCACGATGCCTGGCTGTGGGTCTTTGTATTTATACCATCTGCTGCAGGAAGAAGCCTCCTTGATGGTGACTAAGGAAGGCACTGATCTGTGCATAGCAGAATGTCATTACAAGTCTTTTTGGTTGTTCTTTTTTTTTTTTTAGAACAGTAGACTTTGGTTTTATCCTAGGTTCCTTAGTTATCCAGTCTCAGGTTCTTCATCACCCAGGTATAGGCTCTATCTTGTAGAGTGGGTAAGTCAAATCAGTTTATGGTTGGTTACTTCTACAAAATTTGTCACCACTGCACTAGCATATCTTGCAGGCAAGATACCATTGTAGATCAAATGGTTTGTGGCTTGGTTGGTGTTTATGATTCTGCTTTGGTAGAGTGCTGAGTACCTTCCTGTGCCAAAGATGCTAGTATGTAAGTGTGAAGGCTCTTTGTAGGCACCAGCTTGACTTCTCCATGTTCAACGAGTGGGGTAGGGGTTGTCTTCAGCAACTGGGCCTTGCCATCACAATGTAGGTAGCAGCCTATCATCTTGGCAACCGTCTGGGTTGTTTGGGAGTTCCTGTGGGACCCCCTTTAGTCAATAACTCAATTAAATGTTACCCATTCTCAGTAAAGGAAGCTCCCTATGGTGACAAAAGATGCCCATTTTGGGCTGTCTCCCTTTTTTTTTTTTTTTTTTGAGATTTCATTTACATCTCCTTCATATATGAATATACTTTTAGGAAGTGTCAAATAGCTCCTAAATCCAGCTGTCTCTCCCTGTATTCTCACCCTCACTTCCTTCTCCCCTTCCCCTTTCCACTTGATCCTCCCTTTCCAGTCTCTAACCTATCCATTCATAACTAACTGTTCTATTTCCCTTTTCTAGGAAATTCCGTCTGTCCCCTGACAGGTCTTTACTCATTCCTAACCTCTATGGCTCTATGGATTACAACTTCGTTATTTTTGACTTAACAGCTAATAGCCACATATAAGCAAATACATATTATATTTGTCTTTCTAGATTTAAGTCACCTCATTCAGGATGAATTTTTTCTAGTTCCTTCCATTTACCTGTGAATTTCATCTTTTTTTTTGAATGATTGAGTAATACTACATTGTGTCAATATGCCACATTTTCTCTACCCATTCTTCCGTGAGAGCTAAAGCTAGCTGAATAGAGAAGAAATGAATAATATGGCTGAACAAGTTTGTCTGTGGTAAGATGAAGTGACCTTGGAGTATGTGCCCAAGAGTGGTACAGTTGGATCTTGATTTTATGAGGAACCGCTATACTAATTTCCATTTCCCCACAACGATAGAGCCGTGTTACCCTTGCTTCATATCCTCACCAGCATGAGCTGTCTATTGTTTTTTAGTGATGTTAGCCATTCTGACAGGTGTAAGATAAAATCTCAAGATAGTTTTGTTTTGTGTTTTACTGATGGCTATGGATATTGAATATTTCTTTAAGTGTTTCTTAGTCACTTGAGTTTCCTCTTTTGAGAATTCTTTGTTTAGATTTGTACCCTATTTTTAAATTAGGTCATTTTTTTTCATATATAATTTCTTGACACACACACCACACCACACACTGAATATTAGCTCTCTATCAGATGTGTAGTTGTAAAAATCTTTTCCCACTCAGTGGGCTGCCACTTTATCTAAATAATGGTATCATTTGTTGTAGAGAAGCTTTTCAGTTTCATGAGGTACCATTTATTAATGGTGGATCTTATTGCCTGTGCTAACAGTGTTCTGTTCCGAAAGTCTTTTCCTGTGCCAATTATTTCAAATCTGTTCTCTACTTTTTCTTCTATTATGTCAGTATATCTGGTTTTATGTTCAAGTCTTTGATCCACGTGGAGTTGAGATTTGTGCAAGGTGATAAGTATGGAGTTATTTAAACTCTTCTGTGAAAAGCTGTCTAGTTTAACCAGCACCATTTGTTAAAGATGCTGTCTTTTTTCTGTTGTGTATTTCTGGCTTCTTTATAAAAAAAATCTGGCTTCTCTATCAGGTGTTCATAGGTAACTAGATTTATGCCTGGGCCTTTAATTCAACTCCATTGATTGATGTGTCTTTTTTCTGCACCATTAGCATCATGTTTTTGTTACTAAAGCTCTGTAATATGACTTGAAATCAGGATAGTGATATCTCTAGCAGTTATTTTATTATTCAGGAGTATTTTAGCATCCTGGCTTTTTTTGTGTTTCCATATGCAGCTAAAGATTGTCCTTTCAAGGTCTTTGAGGAGTTGTACTACAATATTAATGGGAATTGCATTGAGGCTGTAGATTGCTTTTGGTCAGATGGTCACATTTAGTATATTAATCCTACCAATCCTTCCTTTCTTGTTTTTGTTGTTTTATGAGACAGGGTTTCTCTGTGTAGCCTTATCTGTCCTGACTGGCCTGGAGCTCACAGAGATCTTCCTGCCTCTGCCTTCCCAAGCACTGGGATTATAGGCATGCGCCACCATGCCCAGCACTCCCTTTGTTATTTGTATATAGGAAGGTTGTTGATTTTGTGAGTTAAAGTTGTATCCAGTTACGTGGCTAAAAGTGTTAATCAGCTTAAAGAGTTTCCCAGTGGAATTTTTAGGGACATTTATGTATACTATCATATCATTTGCAAATTAAGATATTTTGGCTTCTTTTATTCCTTTCCATTTTATATCCTCTTGATCTCCTTCAGTTGTTTTATTGCATTAGCTAAAATTCAAATGCAATATTGGATAGTTATGGAGAGAGTGCACAGCTTTGTTTTAATCCTGATTTTAGTGGAATTGCTTTAAGTTTTTATTCCATTTAAGTTGATGTTGGCTATGGGCTTACTATAAATTGTCTTTATTATGTTAAGATAAATCCCTTGTATTCCTAATGACTTCAGAATGTTTATCCTGAAGGGGTGTTGGATTTTGTCAAAGGCCTTTTCTGCATCTAATAAGATGATCATGTTTTTTCCCCAGTTTGTTCATTGATTTACATATATTGAACTGTCCTTTCGTCTCTGGGATGGCGTCTACTTGACCATGGTAGATAATCTTATTGATGTGTTCTTGGATTCAGCTTGCAAATATTTTATTAATTTTTTGTATGTATGTTCATACAGTAAATTTCTCTGTAGTTCTCTTTCTTTGTTGAGTCTATGTGGCTTGTGTCAGGGTAACTGTAGCCTCATAAAATGAATTAGGCAGTGTTCCTCCTATTTCTATTTTGCTGAATAACTTGAAGAGGATTTGCCTTAACTTTTCTTTGAAAGTTTGGTAGAACTCTGTGCTAAAAGTGTCGGGCTCTGGAATTTTTTAAAAATGTTGTTTGTTTGTTTTATTCCTTTGGTTTGGAAACTTCTAATTGATACTTCTATTTCATTAAGCATTATAGGTTTGTTTAAATTGCTTATCTGATCTTGACTTAACATTGGCAAGTACTATTTACTGGGGAAATTGCACATTTCTTTTAGAATTTTCAATTTGGTGTAGTATGGGTTTTTAAAGTATGTCTTTGGAATTTTCCACATTTTCTTGATGTCTCTTGTTTCTAATTTTGTTAATTTAGACATTCTCTTTCTGCCATTTAGTTAATGTAGATAAGTATTTGTCAATGATATTGATTTTTCTCAAAGGACCAACTCTTGTTTTATTGATTCTTTATTCCTTGTGAGTTATTTTGTTGTTGTTTGTTTTGTTTTCTTGCTTTTTTTTTTTTTTTTTTTTTCCTGTTGTAGTCATTTCATCCCTGAGCTTGATTTTCTCTTGCTGTCTACTTCTTTCGGGTGTGATTTTTTTCTTTTCGTTCTACAACATTTCAGCTGTGCTATTAAGTTATTAGTATTAGATCTCCCCAATTTTTGAGGTAGGCACTTGGTGCTAAGAACTTGCCTCTTAGAAGAGCCCTTATTATGTCCTGTAAGTTTGAGTGTGTTGTGTATTCATTTTCATTTAGTTCTTGAAAAGTCTTTCATTTCTAAATTAACTAAATGGCAGTTTTAGAGTAGTCACAAATGGATAACTCCATCTTAAATCCTTTGGTATATGTGTGTGTGTGTGCACGTGTGTACACATATGATGAGCTTGTACATGTATAGGGATATGTGTGTATATATGTGTGTGTTTATATTTGTGCATGTGCATGTATGTATGCATGTGTTGTGTATGTATATGATATATATGTATATGTATCTGTGTGTATATGATGTACATGCATACATGTATGTATTTGTGCATATATGTATATATGCGTATGTATGTATGTAAGTGTGCACATGCATAAGTTTTAGGAAGCTTATAGAAATAGTTCCATATGACTTTTTTTTTTTTTTTTTTTTTAAAAAAAAGTTGAGATTTCGTGGGAAGACACCTAGAAGTCCTCCTGCCATGTGGCCCGCCTGTTGTGGATGCCATTACAATAAGCAAGTATGTAGTAGAGAGATGGGAGAGAGAGAGAGAGAAGCAGAACGGTTTGAGCTCTATGAAAAGAGGCGGAACTGGAGATGTAAGGGTGTGAGAAATAGCCTAAAGTGAGTAGTTTGCATTGCCACCAGAAGCCATGGTGAAGTACTGGCCACCGCTGCGGCTAAGGGCCATGTTTGGGTCCATGGCCATGCAGCAGCAGGGGTCTCTGTCACTGTCTGTGGCCCATGTTACCGTCAAAGGCCGAGTGGACAACCCTAGTCAGGGTTGCCGCCTGGGCCCAAGTTGATGTTCAAGGGCTGTGCAGAGGTGACCCAGCCCCTCATTGGCTGCAGCAACCTAAAAGGGCCCCGCATCTTGCCTTGGCAGCACAGTAGAGTAAGGGCACCAGTGAGCCAGCTCAAGCTCTCTCAGGAGAGCTGGCCACGCCCCTTGCCTGCAGGGCCACGTGGGTGTGGGTGAGCTAGCCTGGGCTGTGCTAGAGAGCTCACCGTGGGGATGTGTGTGCTGGAGAGCTTGTCCTGGTGGTGTGGATGCGGGAGAGCTGGCAGGCTGACCAACTCAGCTGCCGCCCAGGCCCAGACCCAGGCCTTTGAGCTGGCCCACCCCAACATCTACCCTATCTCTGAACGGCTGGAACGTGTGAAACGGCCAGCCTTACAGATCCAAAACTCCAGGATCTCCATGACACAGGGCGAAAACAGGATATCCAAAAGGAGTCCCGGTGAAGATCCAGTATTGACAGTGTAGCAGAAGCCAGAGGCCTCGAACAGACCAATGGCTCATTGCAATGAACATCTGCAAATAAAGATGTTTGCAAAAAGGGTATGCTGTACGACACACCGCAACTCTCTCAGTGAGATGTCTTTTTGTTTGTTTTTAATGTTTTTGGGGGGGAGGGGTTCCAAGGGCAGAGGGCGGATATGAAGGGTCAGAGAGATGAGTGGGATTGGGGTGCTTGATGTGAAATTCACAAAGAACGAATAAAAAGTTTTAATTTTTTGAGATTTGTTTATTTTTATTTTATGCATCTGGTCATTTTGCCTGCATGCGGGCAGAAAGAGAGAGATAATCTGATCCTCTCTCAAGCTGGAGTTACAGGTGATTGTTACTGTAAGACCAAAACAGGAACAAATATATCTTGTGGTTAAGGTTTCCTCTTGTAGCTAAAGAATATAAGTACCTGTTTGTCCTGTGTTACGTCATTGCAAGTTAAGTTTCTGTTTGTAATTAAGAATAAGTTCCTGTTTTTTAGATCTGATGTAAACTGCAAAACATGTTTTCAATCTACACTAAATTTGAGACCCAATTCACCTGGAGTGTATTCTGACCCTTGTTCCTCCCCTTTCATCCTATTTTCCTAACAATGAATAACAGCCAACTCTCTCACTCCTATGAACACTTTATTTCTCCAATAAAAGGGACTCCAAGAGGCTGGCAGAGGTGGCAGGGGGCTGCTCTGGAAAATCCCCACTTAGTGTGAGGCCACCTGATTGACCAGTCCTGGCCACCCAAAATAAACTACCCCCAAATAAAGCTCTCTTTTATTGGACAATAGGGAATTTGGTCTTTCTCACAATTCTTGGGTCTAATAATTACCTGCCATGCGAGCTCTGGGAATCTAACCCAATGCTCTTAACTGCTGAGCTGTCTCTTCAGTTCACCATATGGCATTTGCAAAAGCTCTTCAGAGTCAGTTAATCACTCGTATCCTTCCCTGCCCTGTCCTCCCAGCCCTGCCCCATTTAGTCCTTTTCCTATTATTCTTTTTCCTCCTTTATATCACTGTACTTTCTATTTCTTCCATTGAAAGATCCTCCCACCAGTCTCCTGTGAATATTCCAGAAGAAACACACATATCTAATGATTCTCAGTGAACTTCCACACATGAGAGAGAGCATGGAATGCTTATCTTTTTGGATCTGTGCTATGTCACTCGTGATGATTGGCCTCAGTTACATTCATTTACCTGAGAAGTTTTTAGCTTCATTTTTTCAATAGTTGAATAATTACATTGTGTAAGGGTACTGACAGGCATTTTCATTCCATCAGTTCGTGGACATCTAGCCTTCATCCTTTCCTGGCTATTGCAAATGGACCAGCAATGAACATGAAGTGGCAAGCATCTCTACAGGACCCCAGCAGCACAGGCATTAGTGCTAATAATTGACAAATGGGATCACACTAAACCCAAAAGCTTCTGTAGAGCCAAGGACAGCATCATTTGAGTGAAGAGGCAGTGTACAGAATGGGAGCAAAATCATTACCAGCTATACATCTGACAGAGCTTTCTGTGTCTGAAATATGAAAAGAAAACTGAACATCAAGAAAGTAAACAACCCAATTTAAAAAACTAGGGCACAGAACTAAATAGAGAGTTCTTCAAAGATGAAAGACAAATGGCTGAGAAATATTATCTTAAACGTTCCACATCTTTAGCCATCAGGGAAATACAGCTTAAAATGATTTCATCTTATCCCAACCAGAATGGCTAAGATAAAAACACCAATGGCGACAGTTGCTGCTGTAGCTGTGGGGAATGGGAGCATGGCCCCTTTGTCACTGGTGGGAGTGCAAACTGGCACAGCTCCCATGAAAGTCAGTGTGGAGGGCTCCTCAGAAATAGATCTACCGTATGAACCAGCAATTCCATCACTGGCCGTAGCCACCCGAGGGATTCTATGTCATACTACAGAGATAGTTGTCCCGAGGGTCTTTTTTTTTTTTTTTTTTTTTTTTTTTTTTAAATAACAGAAGTGCTGAACTTGAGCCAACTGTAAATCTTCACATAGGGAAGGGAAATACCAATTATAACCTCTCTAGCTACCCTCTTCCATCTAAGTGGTGGAAACCGAGGTACTGATGGAACATGCAATCTAAGGGGACCTAAAGTCTTACATTAAGGCTGAGACCCGATCCAATCTCTGCAACGGGCTTTCCATCTTTCTCATGATCCATTCCGCTTCGTTGAAGGCCAGAAGGGCATTTACCACAATCCAAACGCCTCTCGCCCCTCCCCCACTGTGCTTTATTATTTTATTACTGAAGGCCAATTTGCCAAGGCTCCTCATGCTCAGCCACTTGTATCTGTCCTCTGACCAAAAATTACAAGGGCTACTGAAAATTAAAAAAAAAAAATTATCCAGTTTGAAGAGACTGAAGAAACAATACAAGCAGAAGTAGCTATGCAGGACGTAGCAATCATCACAGTAGCAACTTGAATTAAGACCTCCTAGATTAACTCTGCCAGCAGATTTATAGAACACACACACACACACACACACACACGAACAACAGGATAATATAATTAATGTGGTAGACATTTTGAAATCGAGTAGAGAAGATACTAGGGGAAAAAAGGCACCATATAGAAGCCTTTGGTAGCTTATTTGTGTACTGTGTATGGCTGCAGAGTCCATGAGCTTGAGGACATAAAATTTTGAGCTTGAGCCATAAAAATTTCCAAAATTAACAGGGATAAAAAAGGGAAAAAAAGTAAGAGATAAAATGATTGGTACTCTCTTTATTGAGAAACTCCAGTTCAAAAACTTAAGCAATACTCTTTCTCCTCTTTAACACAAATTCTTAAATATGTATTAAAATATTTTCTTAATAAAACCAACTTCACTTCATTAAATAAAAGGATCAGGTGTGCAGAGCTGGACAGTGTCACCATGGACTTGTGGTAACTCACGCAGCTGTCCAAATCCATGGAATGCACTGGAGCCAGAGTGAACCTTAACGGTACCTGGGGACTCAGGGTGAACTCTGGAGGTTAAGGATGTGTCATAATAGTGTCCTTCTTTGTGACTTGTACACATCTATAGAGGGTGCAATCTCAAGGCTTTTGGCTCAGTTTTCTTCTGAACATTTAACTGGTCCCCAAAATAAAATTTACTAATTAAAAAATATATTTTCCTTTGAATTCTCTGGGTAAAAGTTGATACTCTTCATAGAGCCAGGAAGAGAGAGAGAGAGAGAGAGAGAGAGAGAGAGAGAGAGAGAGAGAGAGAGAGAGAGAGAGAGAGAGAGAGATATTTGACAGCACTTCCTATATCTTCCCAAAGGGAAAAGCCAGCCTTTTGTAATTATCAGCCTTGACTTTGTATTGATGGAACTGCATATACTCTGAGTGTGAGGTGTGTTCTCAGCTTCGCATAGCCAGACACTGTATCCATTTGCCATGGCAACCTTGTCTCCATGAAATGTGGGGCCTTATCCAAGTGAGTCATGCTTCTGGTAACCACAAAGTGATTCTTTTCCCTGACCTCTGCAGCAACTGACTTCTGCATGAGGGAAAGAGGGAATGTTTCACGAGTATGTGGGCTGTAAACAGAACAAAGGGGTTATCTGCAATTCCAGCTAAAAATAAATCGTAGTTAGCAACGGCATCCTCATGAAGGCTCAGTTCCAAAGAGGCTTCAGATAAAAATTGTTTAGAATTTTTTCCAAAGATGAATTCAGCATAATAGAAAATGAATGCACTTCCCTTCCTGCTGACTTTACGCTTTTTCCCAGGTATCCTGTTAATGGTAGACTCACTGCACCTCCTCATGCAAAGATGTGATTGTAACATTTCCTAAGATCTTGTTACAGAATATTAAGTGCCCCTCAAGGAATTAAATCCACTTTCCAGCCAGGAACTAATAGTAGCATTCAGAGTGCGGTCAGCCCAAGGTTATTGCCAAGCATGTCAAGCAGGGCTTTATTATTTAGCTCTCTTGTTTAGTGAATGCAGAGCGCAGTGTAAAAGGAAATGATACTCTGATCACATTTGGTAAGAACTCCGTGGTGTAACATGAGGGAATCTTCCTTTCGTCAATATAAATGGGGAAGTCCTTATAGAGTTGGTATAAAGTGGCTGTCCCATACACATAGGATTTTAAAATGAGAAGACAGAAGCATTATTACAGTCATTTCTCAAACAGACAACCAGTGGGCCACAGGACACTGAGTACATATGTGGTTTCATTTATGAGGATGTCTGTAGAAGGTTGTTTAGAGGCTACTTTCTGACTGTGGGTGTGCTTCTCTGTGTGTTTGTGTGTGTGTGTGTGTGTGTGTGTGTGTGTGTGTGTGTTAGTGGACCATATGATATCTTACCTCACAAGGAATGTATATACATTGAGTCTTTGTGCATGGAGCATGTAGACTGAAACTCTTACAAGTTTTCCAGGATTCTTCTATATTCTTCAAAAACAAAATTTTGAGAACGCCCATGTGTTTGTGTTTACCTCTATTGCTGTTTGTTTATTCAGAAATAAAAACTTAGAAAAATTAATGTTGATGCATTGACTAATTTAACTGAGTAAAACCACCAAATAGTGTGGCAGTGTGTATGTGTCTGAAAAAGAACTTCACTTTTAAAAATATTTTATCAATTTATTCATATTACATTCAATTGTTATCTCATCCCTTGTATCCTCCCATTCCTCCCTCCCTTCTGCTTTCCCCCTATTCCCCTCCCTTATGTCTGTGCCTGAGGGGCACCTCCTCCCCCTGTATATATGTATGCTCCTAGGGTATCAAGTCTCTTCTTGATAGCCTGCTATCCTTTTTTTAAAAAAATTTTTTATTAATTTATTCTTGTTACATCTCAATAGTTATCCCATCCCTTGTGTCCTCCCATTCTTCCCTCCCTCCCATTTTCCCCTTCTTCCCCTCCCCTATGACTGTTTCTGAGGGGGATTTCCTCCCCCTGTATATGCTCATAGGGTATCAAGTCTCTTCTTGGTAACCTGCTATCCTTCCTCTGAGTGCTACCAGGTCTCCTCCTCCAGGGGACATGGTCAAATGTGAGGCACCAGAGTTCGTGTGAAAGTCATACCCCACTCTCCACTCAACTGTGGAGAATGTTCTGACCATTGGCTAGATCTGGGTGGGGGTTTAAAGTTTACCTCCTGTATTGTCCTTGGCTGGTGCCTTAGTTTGAGTGGGACCCTGGGCCCAAATCTGCCTATCATAATGTTCTACTTGTAGGTTTCTAGGACCCTCTGGATCCTTCTACTTTGCTATTCTCCCACGCTTCTCTCATCTAGAGTCCCAATAGGATGTCCTCCCCTATGTCCCAGTTTCCTGGTAAGTGAATAGCCTGCTATCCTTCTTCTGAGTGCCACCAGGCCTCCCCATCCAGGGGCGTGGTCAAATATGGGGCACCAGAGTTCGTGTGAAAGTCAGTCCCCACTCTCCACTCAACGGTGGAGAATGTCCTGTCCATCAGCTAGATCTGGGTAGGAGTTCAATGTTTACTGCCCATATTGTCCTTGGCTGGTGTCATAGTTTGAGCAGGACCCCTGGGCCCAGATCTGCCCATCATGTTCTTCTTGTAGGTTTCTAGGACCCTCAAACTTCACTTTTTAAAACAAAGAAGACACATTAAGGAGAGCTGTTTTATATCTTCACGTCATCTCTTCAATGCATGATTTAATAGGAAAGAGCTGCATTCCTGTGTCTCCTTTTAATCTGACTATTAATATAGTGATTTGGTTGAATCTTATGAAGAATAGGAAGAAAAAAGAGGAGAAATTTAATAGCTTTCTGGATACTTGTCGATCTTGTTCTTTGAAGGTACTCTAAGATGTGACAAGTGTGAGCTCCTAGAAAACCATTCTTATCATCAAACACTGATGTCTGCATCATATGTACAACCTAATAGACATTTTTGCAATTTGTCCTTGAGGCAGTCTTGCTGACCTTGAACTTACAATCTAGCTCACACTATTATAGGCTTTGGACCTTCCTGCCTCAACAAACTGAGATCAGAGCCATGCACCAGCTCTACGCCCTTTGCTTTGAAATTTGAATGCATCATAACTTATATGTGATTTAAAAAATAAACAGACTTGCACTGTTCAACTGGAAGACAGTTTTATTGATATCTGCAGATTTTCCAACAATAATGCATTTTATTATATAATACCAAATTCACCATTGCCAGTATCATTCCTGAATTCATGAGAAAAGTTGACTGGGAAGCTGTCAAGCTCATGGCAGCAAATACAAGTATCTAAAATTTTTATTTTTGCTTCGCTGTTTGAGTTTTATCATTAGTTAAAAAAAAAAAAATAGTATCGTCTGTTTCCCTTGAAGTGACGCCTTATTTCATTCACTTTCAAGAAAACACCTGTCAAGTTCCAAAGTCTGAATAAGCCTGGCTTGTCTGTCAGTGCTTTCAAGTAAAATGCTGTTCCGTGGCAAATGCAGCTGGCTTACTTTGCAGCACAGACACCAACTGCTTTTCCTCAGGTGGCACTACCTCAGAGGGCTTTCCCTGTTCTCTCCATTATTTGACATTTCAAATGGGGGTAAAAATCTTGAACAAATTAGTAGTCAATTTCACGGAACCAGTTTTTTTTTTTTTTTTTTTTTTTTTTTTTTTTTTTTTTTTTTTTTTTTTTTTGGTGTGGCTGCACTTGGCACAGTTTTAAATAAAATAGAAACTAAAAATTAAGCATGTGGCACAGGACTCATGGCGGAACTCGGGCCTCTGGCTTGACTCTAACAAGACATTGGCAGCTCTTCATACCAAAGTCAATAGCAATGAAGGCAAATAAATACTTTTGACTCTGGAGACTCCTTGGAAAAGTGGTCGCGATCTCTAGGGGTCCAGGCTGTGTCTGAAGGTTGCTGTTCTACTGCACATGATGTTGTTTCTTTCCTTCCCATGCCTCTATGAGGTGACAGTGCTCAGAAGCGAGCGACATAGTCCCTACTCTTGTCTCATAATTGCCTGTAGCATGACAGGACAATAGCTCAGACTGACTCCAAAACCCTTCTTCCAGTGGCCTTTCCACTTGGCTAACTTAGACTTCCTTCAGGTACAAGCCTGAGAATGGTTGGTTAACTTTCATGAAAAGAGGCCGCTTTCCTTAGAGAGGTCTCTGTGGCCACATCCAGAATTCCTCAGAATATCCAACTGTTGAAATCTCTAGGTTAGAGGATCATGGAACACGAAAGCATTCCATGGGGAATATAGACGTACTCTTTCCTCAGTGAGGGGAGTTGAAATAGCTTTTGACCATCTGACTTAACACAGACAGCGTAGCCTGGAACAGGGCCCTCCTCAGACATCCCCAAAGTCTAGATTAGTTTTCTTTGTCTGCAAGGTAGAAATCATAGTAGTTCATACTTTTATTATTTTAAATACCATTATTTTCTGGTACTCTCATATTATCCTGTATTTCCTATTTTCAGTTCTGTGTATATTTTCACATTTAAAAAAATGTTGTTCATTTTTTGATGTGTAGTTCCAAAGATGTGTGTGTGTGTGTGTGTGTGTGTGTGTGTGTGTGTGTGTGTGTGTGTGTGTGTGTGTGTAGGGTGGTGGTAGGGTGGGGTGGGATGGGTTGAGAGTGTTTCCATGACATGTATGTGTGAGTGGGTGTGCCATGATGCATGTGTGGAGATTAGAGGATTTTGAGGAGTTGACTCTCCCCTCCCAGCTTTATGTGAGTTTTGGGGGATCAAACTCAGGTCCCCAGGACTGCATGGTAAACTCTGCTAAGCCACGCCACAGGCCTAGTGCATTCTTCGGAAACTCCACCACCTTCAGAGTTTTTGAATTCTGCTTGTCTTCATTCGCTTGCCTCTTCTATCCTCACTAGTTTCTTCCAGCTACGCCAGTGGGAATGCAGGGGAATGCTGGGAAGTGTAGTTCTTCCCATCTCTGTTGATACGTTTACTGCTATTTAATAGCCATTGCATCTCAACTCAGAAACTGCTAATGGGTCTGGATGTCATGGTCAGTCAGGACATGACCCATAGCCTCTGGAAGGGAACAGTGTAAGACAAGCTATAGGGCAATCATGTCAGTGTGCTAACATAAAAAATGGAACATGAAGATAGAGTTGACCAGTTAACCACTTAGCAATCCTGGTGCGCCAACTCCAGCCCTGACATGTGTGGCTGTAAGCTGGCTAGTTTTCAAGTTGGCATAAGCTAGAGTCATTTGAGAAGATGGAATCTCAATTGAGAAAAATACCCCCACCAGACTGGCCTATGGGCAAGCACATGAGGCATTTTTTTGTTGATTGATCATTGATATGGGAGAGCCCAGCTCAGTGTACGTGGTACGTTCCCTGGGATGGTGGACCTGGATAGTACAAGAAAGCAACCTGAACAAGCCATGAGGAACAAGCAGTACTCAATTTCTCCATAGCCTCTGCAGCAGTCCCTGGCTCCAGGTTTCTGCCTAAAGTTCCTGTCCTTCTCTCGATAGGGACAGTAAGCTGTGAGATGAAATAGACTCTTTCCTTCCCAAGTTCCTTTTGGTCACTGTGTCTTATCACAGCAATAGAAACCCAACTAAGAAATGTGGTTTGGATGTGCATGTCTCCCATAGACTCCTGGATTTGAACATTTGGTCCAAAGTTGGTGTCGCTGTTTGGGAAGGTTTAGGAGGTATGTCCCTATTGGAGGATGTGTGTCACTAGGGGTGGGATTTGAGTGGTTAAAGCCTCATGATGTCTCCAGTTTGACCTCTGCTTCACACTTCACACTAGTGAGTGAGATGTGCGCTCTCAGGTCTCAGCTTCCTGCCTCCATGCCTGCTTCTGGCTGCCTCCACCCTACCATTATGGGATGAGATGATAAGCCTCTGGGATGATAAGCCAAAATAAAGCCTTTCTTCTATGATTAGCCTTGGTCATGATGTTCTATCACAGGAACAGAAAAGTAACTAATGGGGCAGGATTGAAGATTACCTTCCCATTAATACTTTCATCTGTACATTCATTCATTCACTCATTCATTCATTCAGTTTATCTGGCAAGTCACTATTATTTGTAATTTGGCAGGGCTTTGTTCCAGGGCCCCTGGTTTTAGTTTGTTCCTTTAATTAGCTTCTTTTATTGCTACTCCAGCAGCAGGCACATTCGCAGCTTCACATAGCCCAGATGTTGCTGCTTTCCTCTCTGTGCTCCTCAGGAGTCAGGAGCCTGTGTATGTGAGAGCAGAGGAAGGTATATTCTTGGTCAGTGTTTTCCCAACATTCATAGTGTCAGGCACAGAAGGTGCCAAATACCCCTGTCAACTGGGACTGTGGCTTGACTTGCTTGCATTTGGCCTTGGCCCCTCTCTCTTACTGTCTCAATGCTTTCTTTCCATTTGGGCTGAATGCTTAGCTATTTCCTCCTTCGCCTCTAATTGGGTAACATGTTGTCTACTTTTCCCACATCCAGGGCAGAAGGATGAATGTAATCAGGCTTTATGTGCAGACTAAATTTTTCTGAAATTAAGATAGTTTAGGCTCAAGGGCAGGAACAGTGTGAAGTTCCATCATATCTATGTAAAATAAAAAAGATCTCTGATAACATTAATTGTGAAGTCATAAAACATGTTGACTAAAAGTGCTACTGTACTAGCTAATATGTCTGATAGTTTTAGAGGCTGCACCCAATGTGGCTTGACGTTGAGCAGATTTTGGCACAAACATAAAATGTTGCCCTTCCCAATGTCTTTGTGGTGCTGAAATCCCATTTTTGCATATGTAAAATAGGAATGATAAGATTTACCTCATTGGAATAATAAGAGAGACAGCTAGGATAAATTTTGTGAACATTGGACATAGAGTACCCTGGTCTGCAGTACCTGTTTACTATTTTCCTATTCACAAATTTATAATCATTGGTAGGAGAAAGGAGGAGACTCTTTACATTTCTGTGTTACAGCTGCAGAGCCATTTAGGATTTATTCTTCTACAAAACCACTCAGGGAGAAACTACTGCTTTTCACAGTTCTGGAGCAAATAACAGTGCATACCATTAGCAAATGAACATGTCACAGCATCCTGAGGTAAAGAAATCTGGGAACCTGTGCACAGAGCCTGTTTCCAGCTGGCAGGCTACAAGAAGCTCAATCCCATGAGTTCCAAGAAATGCAATTTAAAGGAGGATTGATCTTTTAAAACTGACCTATGGAATCTATCATTGTATTTTATAGGTGATGACTGTCCCTGTCATGTGCTGTGCAAAGCACAGTACTTCGGGTTGAAAGTGCATTTTATTTTATTATTTAAAGAAAAGTTGCCGTCATGTTACTTGGAATGGAGAATAAAATAGAAGACTAGAATTCAAGGGCCCCACAGCCATATTATATACATGTAAAGAATAAATGAAGTTGGCAATGTGTTACCCTAGAATCTACAGCAATCTTGAAATATATGGCAATCCATACATGCAAATGAAAATTTTATCTGAAAATAATTTTGAATCTAGTATACATTAAAACAAACCCTAATTCCAGTGTTCAGACATCTATGACATTCTGTTTTGGAATTGCTTAAAAATAGTATCTGGGGAAGCTGTATAACTTCTGCTCTTTTATCTCTCGTATGAAAACTACAAATTAAGAGATCATTGAATATTTAAAGTTAGCCCAGAGTGCTGGAGCAAAATTTGAAAGTAGAAGAAGGGAAATGTAGGCAAACCTACTGTGACCAAGGAAGTCAAGCTGCCTGGAAGTGCCTCAGACCAACCAAGTCTCTTGGAAAGGGCACTTTCCAACCTGTTGAGCTGCCTGCAGGCTATGTGGTGTGCCTAGGGCTGCCAGCTTTCATGGGCTTGTAGCCATGATGGGATGGGCTTTTGGTGGCAAAGCTGTCTTTGAGTCATTTCTGCTCCTGTAATTTACCCCATATACCCTATAAGTAACCCCCAAACTCATTGGTTTACCAACTGGGACTTTGGTGCTCTCTTTACTTTGCTCTGTCATTGGTTTCCTATCTGGACTCAGTAAATGGTTGTTCATGTCTCCCCAGGAACAGTGTCACATAATAGATATAGACGTCTGTCACTTTTAGAGGTGAGCACCCACAGTATCTTATTCTTTGCATGTTGACCAACTGTGAATTTTAATCACCATATATTGAAAAAACAACCTTTTCTGGAGGGTTGCAAGACATCCTAATCTATGGGTACAAATATAAGAATTGGGAGCAGCTTATCACTATGTCCATTCACTAGACTAATAGTAGAATTAGGTTATCTCTTAAGCCTCATGGCCTAGTCAGCCCCTGGCTTTTGGCTCAGTTAATAGTACCAGGCATAAGTTCTGTCTTGTGGAGAAGGCTTTAAATCCAATCAGAAAGTATTGATTACATCCAAAACACCCATACTGCTATTGAACCAGTGGGAAGACCTTGCTAAGTCACTATTATAGTTCACAGGCTTCAGTGATAGGCAGGGCTATTGATAAATTTACTCTCCTGGTAGTGTGCATGCTACTTTTCAACACAATGAAGACCAGCAAATAGGAATGATGTTTCCAGGTGGGAACCAGCTTTCGTTTCTCCATATACTATGACTCAAGTATATGATATCTTCAGGATAGTATTCTATCATCAGGTTCTGGACAGTAACAAAGCAGTGACAATGGCTTAGAGTGTTTGGGTAGGGGTGTCTATGGGACTTCAACAGGCAGCAACTCCAAGATTGGTAACTCAAGCCTAGTAATTGGAGTTTTATTTGGTAGCCCATGGTGTCTGCAGGAGGTGTTCCTACACTGTTATAGGATAACTTTTTAAACCCCTTATATCAATGTATATCATATACTTTAGGGACAGTAGTAGGCTTATATATCTTGTTTGCCGAAGTCTTTAGTGTTAGTTATATCTGCACATGCTCCCTCCTCCACCTTACACTATAATCCACATATCAATTAACTCTGTTGTTTCTTCCCTTCTCTTCCCCCTTTATACTACCTACCTTCTGTCTTTCTTGCCTTGAAATACCATTGAAGGTTGAATGAAATGGCCCTCATAGACCCATAGGGTGGGACACTACTAGGAGGTGTGGCCTTGTTGGAGTAGGTGTGGCCTTGTTGGAGTAGGTGTGACCTTGTTTGAGGAAGTGCATCACTGGGATAAGCTTTAAAGATTCAGATGCTCAAGCCAGGCCCAGTTTCTCTCTCTCTCTCTCTCTCTCTCTCTCTCTCTCTCTCTCTCTCTCTCTCTCTCTCTCTCTCTCTCTCTTTCCCCCACCCTGTGTTGTCTGCAGATTGAGCTGTAAAACTCTTGGCTCCTTCTCCAGCACCAGGTCTGTCTGCATGCTGCCATGCTTCCTGCCATGATGATAATGGACTACTGAACCTGTAAGGCAGCCTTAATGACATGTTTTCCTTTAAAGAGTTGCCATGGTCATGGTGTCTCTTTACAACAATAAAAACTCTAATTAAGACAGACCCTCAGCCATTCGATATTCCTTTATTGAGAATGCTCTGTTTAGTTTTGAGCCCCATTTCTCAATTGGGTTATTTTGTTTGGTGGTGTTTAATTACTTGAGTTCTTGATATATTTTGAATATTAGACCTTTGTCAGATGTAGGGTTGGTGAAGATCTTTTCCCAATCTGTAGACTGTTGCTTTGTTCTGTTGACAGTGTCTTCTGCCTTATAGAAGCTTCTCAGCCTCATGAGGTCCCGTTTATTAATTGTTGACCTTAAGGCCTGGGCTGTTGGTGTTCTTTGGATGGGTGGATCTGGGCCCGGGGGTATCTGCTCAAACTACTGCACCAACCAAGGACAATACAAGCAGTAAACATTGAATCCCTACTCAGATCTAACCAGTGGACAGGAAGTTCTCCACAGTTGTGTGGAAAGCAGGGACTGACTTGGATATGAACTCTGGTGTCCCATATTTGACCACTACTCCTTGGTGGGGAGGCCTGGTGGCACTCAGAGAAAGAATAAGCAGGCTACCAAGATGAGACTTGATAGCCTATGGCCATGTAGTGGGGGAGGAGGTTGCCGTTGGTCATATACCTAGGGGAAGGGAATAGGGTGAAAGTGGGAGGGAGAGAGGAATGGGAGGATACAATTGATGGGATAACAATGGAGTTGTAATCTGAATAAATTAATTAAATTATAAAAAAAAGAAAAAAGACAGACCCTCACTAATCTCCCTACTTAAGTGGCTATTCCAATTTAAACACACATAACAACTATTAAAAGCTAATATTTACATGTGAGATAGAACCCATGACATTTGTCTTCCTGGCTCTGCGTTACCTCATTCAGAATGATTATTTCTGACTCCACTCATTTACTTGTGCATCTGAAGGGGAATTAGTGTGCAGACGGCCGTTCAAGCTGCCCTTTTGGAGCACGGCATTTCCATTCTATGCGGGTGGGCTGAGTCAGGGCAGGAGAGGTCTTCTACTTGCTGTGGGACACAATTGATTGAATATTATGTAAACCAAGACATCCACAGTTCTTTTATATAAAAAACTTAAAGAGATATCCAGGAAAAAAAGGTTTTGTGAATTTTCTTCTGGAATTAGTTTCAAGAGAAGTAGTTGGTCACAAGCAAATAGTTTACATGGAAACACTCTGCATTTATATAGTCTTATATTTGTGTTCTCACTGAAGGATACAGGGTAGCATAATAAACATCAAAGATGTCACAACAAACTTTCTAACTAAAGTATCTGTGTTTAGAATTTAATAAGACTATAGAAAAGAGAAGGATTGTTATTTGTACTACTAGTCGAAACAGTTATCAGACTATGGCCTTTATTACTTTTTAAAGGTCTAGTTGAATCAATTTTAAAAGAAGAACGTTTTTTTTGTTTGTTTGTTTTTTTAAAATAAGATCACACATTTCTATTTGAGTTTTAATTCTGCCAAGTTTTGCACTGTGCTTTTCTTTCTGTTCACATTACTGAATTTATTGACTGAAAGCTGCCAAATATGGTGATACGCAATTTTCTTAAAGAATTTAAGTATTCCGTTTATAGTATGTTTTAAAAAATTACCAACAAGCGTTGAATTTTATATGGTGAGATTAACTTATTTCAGATAGGTAGTAGCTTTCCCCTTATTGGAGCTTGGAAGAAATAAGTGGCTTTTCTAAAGATAGTACTATAATCTATTTAAATTTTAACTAAGCACATAGATGGCTAAAGAGATTCCCTCTTGCTCCTAATGCCACTGTATTGGTATACATGTGTGTGTGTGTGTGATGTGAAGTATGTGTATGTATATGTATGTATATGTATATGAATATGTGTGTATGTATTTGTATGTGTATGTGTGTATGTGTGTGTGCACATATGTCTGTCTTTGTGTGTGCATGTGTGGAGTATGCATTTGTGTTTTTTCTCTCTTTCAGTGCACTAGACTGCAGATTAGTGTTCATTGCCAGCATAAAAAAGGCAGACTTGTGTGTTCTCACATTGCTTCCAAACCAGCTCTGCTGGTTTCAGCTCAGAGGGTAGAGCAGGAGGGCCTTCCTTGTCTCCTTGACAACCATGTGTCCTCTAGGGAAGCTGCTTGGAGTCTTCTAAGAGCTAAGGCGAAGCCATTTTGGGGAATGATATCACCTCAATTCCCTGCTTTTAAAGCAATTTGCCAAATTATGTGCACTCTTACATAATGCTATGTGTTTTTACATAATTCTATTACTCCAAATCCATACACGTAAAACTTCATTTCACCAGCAAGAAAGCTGCATCCTAGGTCTCTTTTTCTAGCATCTGGTGTGTATTTTCACACCCCTCCCCCTTCTGTGCTAACTTTAGCAGTGTTTCTAGTTCTCTGGTGCACTGAGTTGATTCAAATATTAATGGCCCTTGGAAAGTCAAATACTCCCTTAGCCCGGTAAGATCGCTGTGATGTACCATGAATATTTGAAAGAAAAAAAAAAGGGGGGCTCATATTTTCTGCTTAAACAAAGTTTTGTGTGCAATTTGAAATTACAGTATTAAAAAAATAATCTGTTGCTGGGTATTATTCCAGTACTTGGAAGGCTGAAGCAGGAGGATAACTGTGAGTCTGAGGCCAGTATAGATTATCCACTGAACTCCATCTAGGTTAGCCTAGGAACAGAGGAAGACCTTGTCTCAACAAACAAGACTAGCAATAAAACAACCTCAGATAAAGGTTTGTTTTCTGTGGAGTCTGGTTGAAGCTTTTACCAGTTGAGAGTCAAGAATCTCAGCATGATGTTTCCTTCCCGCTGGCCTGCTCTCAGGCATCAGCAGGTGCCCTGCAGCCTCTACTGGTACAGTGGTAGCAAGACTATTTCGAGGTAACTAAGTGCTTTCTGATTGGATGTGAGGCTTTGCAGGAGGAAGTTCACATCTGGTACCACAGCCAGTCAAAAGCTTGTGGGTGAGGATGTCTTAGGCCCTAGTAAGGAAGTTACTGAGGTGGGTTTGCTAAATGGACATGTTTTACCCATCTAATTGCCTTCTGAATATTAGTGTCTATATAGCATAACATACTTTTCTAAAAAAATCACGTGAACAACCAAATCTGCTAAATTTACCAAGTTAATTTATAAGGGGGCTAAGCACTTGATTTGCATTTGCCACACAGTCTGAACATTTTATGCATACTTTTTTTAACTTAAAGAAATCAACTATACTTACAGGAAATAATTGTTTTTAATTTTGCCTGCTTGTACCTGATAATGATAGCAAATTGACACAATCATCCTCCTTCCACTCACCACGGCCTCATATCCTTTACATTATCCTTTACAGTATCTCTGTGATACCTTACAATCGTTTTATTGGAGACTCTTAGTTGTCTGTTAGGGCGTTGTCTGACAGATATGTCATGGTTTTCAGGAGAGAAGTCTAGAAAAGCGTTTTGAGTCATCACGCATACCCTACAATGTTTATTACTCACAGGAGCCCAGCTCACTGGCATTCAGAAATGAGAGCATGGCGTAGTCGGTATGATGCCAGTTCTTGCAATGTCTTTGACGTTTGCCTCTGACCTACCATATAACACTTTTAAAAATGAGACCTTTACATTTGCAAAGCTCCTAGACTTTCTGAAATGTTGTGTTAAGTGTCTAATAGATGGGGTGTTAATTGTGCTGTTCAGAAGCTACATAGGTTTGTAGATTTTTTTTGTCCACTTGAATTACCAGCATATTTGACTGTATAAAACACTTTTCTCTATCTTCTTATGGCTTTTTAGATTTCTCTTACATTGTCCTAATTAGCTTTTATTGTCAATTTGACAGCCTTGAATCACCTTAGAGAAAAACATGGATTGATGAATTGTCTAGATAAGATTAGTCTGTGGGCATGTCTGTGGAATATTATCTTCAATATTAATTTACTTAGGAAGGTTCAGTCTCCTCTGGGCAGTACTAATCCCTGGGCAGGTGTCTGGGTTGATTAGAAACTGAGTTACACATGGACCTGCACCTGAGCCCGCAGTCAACATTCCTCCCTGTTCACTGTACCAAGTTCCTGCTTGCTTGGGTTCCTGCCCTGACTTCCCTCAGTGATAGACTATAACCTAATAAGATGAAACCAAGCCTTTCCTCCACTAAGTTGCTTTTGGTCCCTGCAACAGAGATGAAGTAAGAGTAGAAATAGGTGCTAGAGCAATGGGGTACTTCCATGATGTACCTGGACACGTGGTCCTTTATGTCTTTCAAGCATTTAGTTGGAGGCTTGTAAAAATATTTAGAATTTTGGGTTGAAAAGCACTGGAGTGTTCCAACCTTAATGAGCTGCTCTTGAGGGAACTTGGAAGAGAGCAGTGCTGAGAGAAATGTGGCCTATGGAAACCTGCCCTGTGGCATTTCAGAGGGAAGCGAAGGCTGTACTGGGGCAGGTGTGTGAAATATCATACCGAGAAGCCGTGTGTGTTCTGATCATCTGGGGCGGGCGGGTCAGCGGTGATTAACAAGAGACTAGCACCACTGAAGTGAAATGATGGGAGAATGTGGGCCAAGCTGGGACTGAAAACCCAGCTAGAATAAGGCATCAGCACCATTGAGCTGAAAGAAGCCCGTGCGTCATTGAAATAAGAGAGATTATTTCCTGGGGGTTAATACTGAGAAGCCAAGGTCCAAGGAAACGAAGGCTACATCTCAAGCCGGTAGCCAAACTTGTCAGTTTAAGAGTCATTCACATGAGCTGATGGGCAGCTCATTCTCCATGTGGCTCCCCTAGTACGGGGAGCAGGGACCACCTCTGACATAGATTCTGGTGCCTGTGATCCGATCACTTCCCCTTGGTGGGAAGCCCTGCGGGGCCACAGAGGAAGAGGATGCAGGCTATCCTAATGAGACCTGATAGGCTGGAGTCAGATGGTAGGGGAGGGGAGCCCCCTTCGTCAGAGGATTAGGGGAGGGGAGGGACAATACGAGTGGGGGGGGTGGTAACAATTGGGATGTAATGTGAATAAATTATAAAAACAGTTTTTATAATTTCATTTCACATGGTAGGGAGACATGGAAGATACAAGAGTGAGGAGAGCATGTAAAGCAACTCATGTTTGACACTCTGTGACAGCTTTGGAATCCCCACAGAGAGACTATTAGAGGCCATTGTTGAAAGAGAAGACTTCATTGCAGTCACTAGCCCAGAGCTGTGGGGCATCTACAATGACATCAACAGATGACAAGTGGTGCCAGCTTAAGCCCAGGAGACAAGCTGTGGGTGCTACAGATAAGGAGGTAGCACTACAGTGATGGGGCTGCCCAAACCCAGTGGGGCTCAGAAGACTGAATGCATAGATCTTAAAGTTCAATAAGTAGCATTTATGACTCTTAGGAATCTTAATTTTTTTTTATTTTAATAGTACAAATACACCAACTTTAATGTTGTTAGTCTTTTCTGGTATTTTTTTCTCCATTATATTTGTTATCGTTTCATAGCTGTGCCCAAATTATCCATGAGAGAATCTAAAGAAGCCAAGATTTGTCTCATGGTTTCATATGGTTCATTTGTTAGTTTATAACCCCCAGGATCTAACAGTCTAACTGAAATGCCTTAACCCCTGGTGTGCTTGAGTAATCCCTTAGGCATTTTAGCTCAATTAAAATTAACCACCACAGTAGGCAATCCAAAGCAAGCTTGTTCCCTAGAGGGAAGGCCAATGGAGCAGGTCAGACTCTAGGGTCCACTCACCTTGTTTTCTCAGCCTGAGAGAATTTCTCTGGCTTGGTTGTGAGTTCATCCACGCACTGCAGCAGCAACCTCTTTAAACCCTTTTCATCTCCCTCCTTAGATATCAGATGACCCAGAAGCTTTAGGATAGTTGTCTACATATTCACTATGCTAAATCCCAAAATTATTCTTGCATTACCAGTGTGATGATAAATTTTTAAAATCAAGGACTACATGACTAAGTGTTGAAATAAAACCTCAGTCATATAGTATACTTCTAAATGAATGAAACTATTGTTGCTCTGGTAGAATTAATTTAACTACGTTATTTGGTGCCATAGATTCTGTTAGATGAGAGCTAGTATATATAATCCATAGATAGGAGGCACACAGTATTTTTCTTTTGTGTGTATTTTTGTGATTTTTTTCATGTGTTCATAAGGTAGGTTATGTGAATGTTATGGTAATAACTTGAGTAGTTATTTTCATTAAATATTTAAAAAGTACTATTCTCACTCATGTTCCTTGAACAACTCATTGTGCTACTTCTGTATGTAAATACTGCCAGGAACATACTCTGATAATCATAGTCAGTGAAAGAAATAGAGATGAGGAAATTCATGCTATGTATGCCATATCTCGTGTGTACAATGATCTATTAGCAGAGTTGAATGAACAGGGAATCAGTGGCAAAACAGTTTCACAAACGACAGCTCACATGCACATTAGAACCACTGGGAGGAAGAGCAGCACTCCATTAATAATGCCTGACTTCTCCCAAAGGGTGGCGGCATTTGAGATAGTTTTAGAAAGAAGGTAGTGATTGGTTCAGGCAAAAAATAAAAAAGAGAGCAGGGGAGGAGAATGGGCAGGCAGGTGAAGGAAGTAGCAAGATAGAATGACTTGAATTGTTGGAGAATACAGATTGAGGGATGGTGGAGCACGACGAATCGATGGTGGGGGTAGAGCATCTGTAGAGGACATTGTATAGGTTATCGCTTACTTCGTGACAAGGAGAATTGATTTTTCTAGGTGATTGGGCACTACTTGGTTTAGAGGGTTATAGATATGCCTTTCAGTATGACACCAGGATTATGTAGGACACAAAGGCTCTGTCTGGAGAGGAGCAAAAAGAAATATTGCAGACAGAGGGACCACAGGAGCCATGCTTGGATGCATCAAAATATTGACTTGCTTGTCTACAGTAGAATATTGCTATGGGTGCTATTATGAGAGAATGGCATACATCTTTAATTCCTTTTTAATAAAAGCTACGGTTGAATGTATGTATTAATTCAATTTCTTGGAATGGCATGTTAAAATGTTTTTTATGAGAGCCAAGTTTATTCCTCCTGGACAATTTTCCAAATGGCTAGTGATTTACTGGTTCTAATGCATTACATTGTGTACCAGATGCTGTCTGTTAGAATTCTGTAACATAGAGGAAAAGTAGTAACCTATCTTTCAATTATTTAGCGTATTCTTCAACTTTAAGAAGGCATTTTTCTTCATGTGGTTAATGTTACATTGACTACTGTGCTTCTTTCTATTAGCTGTTTTCTGAATAATTTTTAAAGGCAGATTGACAATATATATATTTTTCTAGGTAAATGTCATATCTTTAAAGAACACAATTTACTTTAACTATGCAATTTAATTTTGAACATACAATTGAAGGCATGAGTATGACAGAAAATGAGACTAAAAACTGAAGTATCATGACCAACAGCAACAATAACAATAATAATGAGCTAACTTGCACTGAAAGGCTGGAAGCTGGTCTCTACCTCGACTTCATGTGAGGAACAGGACAGGCTTAAGAAAGCCCTTCATACAAACTTGGAAGAGGAAGGTATGGTGCAAATGTCCAATAAAGAGATATATGTCTTGTGGGCCAATGCCTGGCCTGTCCTCAGCTGTCCAGCCCACTTCCATTCTCAGGAGCACTTTCCATTTTAATTAACTGCCTTTATTTATAGTCACATGCTCTTAATGCAATAATTTGTACCAGGAAAAGGGGCCTGGAGCCGGGTGCCCTCTGATATGTGGCATTTTTTCCCCTTTCTCTACCCCGCCCCATACAGGCCCAAAGCCAAAAGCACGCTTTGTCTGACATCCTTCGCTTTTTCTCTTTCTCTGACTTCCGTGGATGGTTTTGTGTTTCCCCGACTCCATGTCCCTCCTCCAGCAGCCATTTAGAATTACAAATTGCCCAGCCCATTGCTCTTCTCTTTAGCTCTACTAAAATTGTCCTCAATCTTCCCTCTGAGTTTGTTTTTTAATTGAAAAAAAAATGTGAGACTAAGAAGCCAAGTGGGAACTTTTACCAGTCTGGTAACAATGTATAGAAAACACCACTAGTTCAAGATCACTGTGCTATAATAGAGAGAGAGTGTGTGAGGCGGACTGGAATTACACTGGATTTCACATTTCATCTGATGCCTAAAATGGAACTGAAGACACGTGTCAGGACTTCTGGCCCCGATCACTTTACATTTTCATAAAATGTCAACATTAACTTCTTGAACTCTTACTCTGAGTGGACACAATGCACAGAAATGGGTTCCATGGTATTTATCCATGGTACTTACTTGAAATACCAGTAAGATGCATTATTTTACATAGTTCAGTATCCCTGGCTACAATGTTTGAAAATCAGTATGTCCATTTCCTCACACTTTTCAAAAACAAACAAACAAACAAGCCCACCAGCCATTTATACCAATAGCCCTTATTACTAAAATTCAGTTTTTTACATTTCATAACAACCCTTATGTAGAAAGGTATCATTTGGAAGTGTTCCCTTCTCAATGGAAGCTTTTACAAACGACTTTGGAAGACTGTCGCAATGATAAAATGCATATTAACTGCTTGCTCCCAGAGGCTTGGCTAGTGATTACACAGCAAGATGCTTTAAAAGTTGTAGGATTTTGCAAATCAATACTTGGCTGCCCTGGTATTGGTCAAACCTGTGAATTGACATGACTTTGAAAAGGCCAATGAATGAAACCCATTGTCACTTTATGGAACTTATTTTGGGGGAAACTGTGAAATATATATTCAAATCCAAGTTTTCTAAAAAATATTCATGACAACTTGAGTTTTCTGTTGAGATAAAGGTTTGGTTGTGAGCTGACAAACCCGAAAGGGACCCTGAAAAGCTAGCATAAATTTTATTATTGTTCTTGTTGTTGTTGTTTTTGAGATAGGGTTTCTCTGCGTAGCCATGGATGTTGTTGACTTGCTTTGTAGACCAGGCTGGCCTCAACCTCACAGAGATCCCCCCTGCCTCTGCCTCCCCAAGTGCTGGGATTACAGGCATGTGCCAGCACGCCCAGCTCTAGCATAAATTCTTAATCCTTATGCCACTAATAGACTACAGAGTGTTTAGGAAATAAAGCACGAGTGACATGTTAATCACCAAGATGTTAGCACTTGACACCATTTACATCCAGACATGCTGAGATTATATTCTTGGGATTGCCAAACCTGAAGGCTCGACTGTACGGACTGGTCCTTTGATGAAGTAACAGTTCACAAGAATGCTTTTAACTAGTCTTTATTTTGACAAACTTCTTGGTAGATAATGTAGCAGGGTGTTACAAAACTCATGTGAACTTTTATGAATACAAATGTCAAATCAAATACAGATTTTCTTTAGTTGTGTAAATTTTTACCTGCCAATAATAATAATAATAATAATAAATAAAAAAACTCAGTCCAACAAATGAGATACAGTAAAAAAAAAAATGAAATATTTATTCTTTTGGCTCAATAAGGAAGTAGCTCACCATTCTTTTAGTAGGAGCAGTTCCCTGCATGCAGCTCATCAACACACTACAGTAAATAGTTTTGTAAAAGGAACAAACATTAAACTTTTGGTTTGTGCAAAAGAAAAAAAAAAGTTATACCATGTTAGGTAATTGCACAACTTTGCCATTTTGTTCCTGGCTAAAAAGGACAGAGCCCATGTTATATCCATGATAGCTTTAGTGCAGCAGGATTTAAAAAAATAAGCCTAGTCTGCATATGCAAATACTACAAAAGTTGAGTTAAAAAAAACCAAACTTCCATGAGTGAAGGATTATCTGCAGGCAACCAGAGTTGGTAGAAAATGGTCAGGGTTTGAGATTTTGACCAACATATCTCTTATTAGAATGGTAGAAAATATATTATAACAAAGAAATCCACAAAACCCATTGTCTAACTTTTATTTTAGTAAATTATCTGCTGAAAAGTCTTTTGGATGCAAAATTTTTGGAATTTTGATTAAAAGTAAAAAGGAAAAAGGATAAGGTAAAATAAATTGCCATGTCATCAACTTGAAAATAATTTTCTTATGTACAAATGCTGACAAAGAAAATGGATTATATTTTACATTATTTATATTTAAACAAATTTTGCACACTTTTTTTTTTTTTTTTTTAGCAAACTATGAAGTACAGGTTTTGGTAATAGGCCCTATACAGTGTGTCTTCTTTAAATTAATAAAGATACACTGTGATACTCAAGTTGAATTAATGATGCAAAAATAAACGTGTTTTGAAATAATATCAGTGAGATTTTCTTGACATGTAGACAGAGAGCAGTTTGAATTCGTTCTACCACCAACATGTGACTCTTCTTACCAAAACTTGTGATAAATGGGTTGATTAAAATAGAGCAGCTTAGGCAATATTAACATGCATTAGTGATAGCCTTCCAACTATTTCTGTGTAATGGATGGTACAGGATACCTCCCTGTTGGAAGCTTGCAAAAGACACATACACTGTGGTACATATGTGATTGAATAGAAGTGTGTATTAGGCTATATATATGTTTATATATATTTGCCCAAACATGCACCACAGAATAAAATAACTATTTACATAACAGAGGGTATTTAATTGACATAACTGTCACTTTTGCTGAGAGCAGAAGATGGCAAAGAAATACTGCTACAGAAACTGGAACAACTATTCTAAAGTGATAGTTTGGATAGACATTTTTTTTTCAAGAACAGAAATATTAGATAACTCTTTTAGGGGGAGAGTATTTAACCAAAATTAAATATAGAACTCTGAAACTTAGAATAAAATTTGTAGTTGTTGAAACAAAATATTTTGCATAAAAATAATCTTCTAAATATTAGAGGAGACTTTACAGGCACATAACTGCTCAGATATAAACAAACAAAACAGACTAAAATACTTGTAAGCTAACACCATCCAGAAAATGGAAGTATTTGAAATTGTTAACATTAGAATTCATTTATTTATTTTTAGTTTTGAGCAATAATTTCATCTCTCAGGCAAAATATTTTTTATGATTACTGGAGAAACTTGTAGACTTAGCAACACAGGATTCTTATATATATATATATATTTTTTTTTCCATTAACGTAAACTTCAATTACAAAAATAGTGATGAAGTATTATGAAGAGACTATGACTTGGAGACCAGGATGATCCACTGGGACAGATTTTGTAAAAATATGGCAAATGTGGATGTTAAAAATAGAGTGGATGGGAGTGCTGTACCAATGGTGTTTGGTGGTGTTACGATGGTCACTTTCACAATGGAGTTCTCCTCAGCAGTGTCAGCTGGTAGTGGAAGCAGCAACCTCTTGTCAATGTTGATACCCTGTCTCACAGAGTGGCAGTGACAGAGAGGTCACTGTCTGGTATAGGCACTGACCTTGAATATTTGTTGAAACAGTCAGTTTGGCACGGACCTCTCCTTGGAGTCCAGTTGACACGTACATTTTACCTTCAGAGGTAAACAATTGGTTACACAGACATTTCTTTGTTTCTTTTTTTTTTTTTACTTTTGATTTTCTCTGACCTCTTTGCTTTCTTTTTCTGGTTTGTCTTTCTCAAACTTTTCCTTATCTGGTTTTGTCACACTATCATAAGAAGGAGGAGAAGTGGTAGAGGAACTTCCATCTGTCTTTTCTGGGGTGGAATTCCCATTTAATTTGTCAATAACCATGTCTCCTTTTATAGGCAAGTCAATCCTCCCCTTGATTGTCTCTTTGTCGTATTTATTCGATATGTTTTTTAACCTTTGCTTTAAAAGATAACATCTGTAATTACGCTGAATGATCGCAGCAGACACCTCCTCTTGTTTGCGTTTCAGAGTGGTGGTAATGGGCTCGTAAGAAACCTTGGAGGGGTTGGAAGCCATGAACCGATCTTCCATCTGGATTCGAAGGGCGTCCATCTCTCCACTCTCACCCAAGACCCGCTTTGTAAAAGCGAATAGGATGTCCAGGCAGTGGATGCGGTCTCCACTCACCATGGGCAGGTCCATGGCGATGAGCTGGACTTTGTTTGGCTTTGCAATGAGGAGGGGCGGATCCAGGGCAGCTGCGAAGTCAGAGAGCTTGCAGAACTCAATGAACTGAGTGGCGTCAGGGTCGAACTTCTCCCAGACCTCGTAGAACATCTCAAAGTCGTCCTCACTCAGGGGCTCTGCACTTTCTTCAGTGGCAACGCTGAAGTTCTCCAGGATAACCGCGATGTACATGTTCACCACAACCAGGAAGGATATGATGATGTAGCTGACAAAAAAGAAAATCCCCACGGATGGGTTCCCACAGTCCCCCTTCACTGAGCTTCCAGGGTGGATTGCATCGGGGTCACAGTCGGGCGGTGCACTGTTGAGGATGGGGGCCAGCAGTCCATCCCAGCCCGCGGAGGTGGTGATTTGAAATAGACAGATCATGCTATTCCCGAAGGTCTCAAAGTTGAACATGTCATCAATTCCAGCTTCCTTTTTAACGTAGGCAAAGTTGGACATCCCAAAGATGGCGTAGATGAACATAACCAAGAAAAGCAGGAGGCCGATGTTGAACAGCGCAGGAAGGGACATCATCAGAGCAAAGAGCAGGGTGCGGATGCCCTTGGCGCCTTTGATCAGGCGTAGGATTCGGCCAATCCTGGCCAGGCGGATGACTCGGAACAGGGTAGGGGACACAAAATACTTCTCGATCAGCTCCGCGAGAAACATTCCTGTGGAAAGGCAGAGAAGCCAGATGAACAGTGAGTATATTGAAGTTTATAGGAATGTTATATGTGTATCTCCTTAAAAAATAAACTTACAAAAGCTTACTTGAACTATGTACTTGAATCCACTCTAATATTTACATTTAAGTGTTTCAGTTTTACTAAATGATTACATAGCGTAATTTTATAAAGGAATTAAATTATTTGCAAAATCAAAAATATTACTAAGCCAATTCAAGGTTATATGTCCAAAATACTTCATTACTACCCATGAAATATGGCAATTAAAATAAGGGTTATTTCTGAAACAACTTAATTAATTGTCCCCAATGACAGTAATATTCTTTAGTTTGAAAAAAGTGGACCAAATCTGACCTAAAGTTTCTAAATTTGGAGTTTTATAATATTCTCCTTCCTTCTTGTTAAATCTGATACTTCTTGTAAGAATTATGTCAGATGTCATTGCTCTTTGTTCTGAAAGACTGTTGAATGCTTTGGGAAGTATTGGCTATCCCCTGTTGATTTTTCTTTCTTTCTCTCTTTTTTTTGAATTATATGTAGCACTGTTTTAATGAGAATGGTTCTCATAGGTTCATATGTTTGCATGCTTGATTCCCCAACTAGTGGAACTCTTTGGGAAGGATTAGGGCTTCTGGCCTTTTTGGAGTAGGTGTGGCTTTCTTGGAGTAGGTGTGGCTTTGTTGGAGTAGGTGTGGCTTCTGATAGTAGGTATGTTTTATTAGAGTCAGTGTGTTACCGGGAATGGGCTTTGAGGTTTTTAATTAATTAATTAATTAATTTATTTATTCTTCTCTCATACATTACAAACCAAGCCCAGTTTCCCCTCCTTCCCAGCCCCTTTTCCTAACCTCCCCTTTCTCAGATATACTCACTCCTCTGTTTTCCCTTCAGAAAAGAGAAGGCCTCCAAGGGATAGCAATCAAACATGGCATAACAAGTTACAATAAGACGAGGCACATGCCCTCATATCAAGGCTGCAGGAGGCAACCCAGTAGGAGGAAAGGGGTCCTCAGAGCAGACCGAAAAGTCAGAGACAGCCCCCATTCCAGCTACTTGGAGTCCCACAAGAACACTAAGTGACACAACCATAACATATGTAGAAGATCGAGATTAGACCCATACAGGCTCCCTGATTGTTACTCCAGTTTCTGTGAGCCCCTCTGAGCCCTGGTCAGTTGATTCTGTGGGCAGTGTTCTTGTGGTGTCCTTGACCCTTTTGGATCTTATAATCCTTTCTCCCCCTCTTCTACAGGATCCCCTGTGCTCTAACTAATGTTCGGATGTGAGTTCTATGTCTGCTCCTATCAGTTGCTGGATAAAGCCTATCTGATGAGGCCTGGAGAGATGATGCTTCAGTGGTTAAGAGCACTGCCTTCTTTTCCAGAGGACCCAGGTTCAATTCCCAGAACTCACATGGCAGCTCACAACTGTCTGTGACTCTAAGATCTGACACCCTCATATAGACATGCAAGCAGACAAAACACCAATGCACATAAGATTAAAAAAAATAATTTTTAAGCCTCTCTGATGACCATTATGCTAGGCTTCAGTCTAAATAGCAGAATATCATTAGGAAACATTTCATTGACTTTTTTTTTCTGCCAGGCATATCTAGGGTTTTGAGGTTCTTAAAGCCACAACAGACCCAATCTCTTTCTCTCCCTTTCTCAACCTGCTGCCTATACATAAGGATGTAAAGCACTTGCTTATTGTTCTAGTGCCATGCTTGTCTTCTTCCTGCCATGATGGTCATGGACTAACCTTCTAAAACTGTAAGCAAGCCCCTACTTAAATGCTTTTTCTTATTAGCGTAGTGTCTTCACAGTAGTAAGACAGTGAACAAGACAAGCACTAATATTGCTGTGTTATGATATGTTTTAAAAGCATGTGCCCCACCCTTTCCCCCAACCTGACCCTGTTTACCACTAGCAGAATGTAATAGTTTGAGTGTCATCCCATCCCCATAGGATAAAGTATTTGGACCCTTGCTAGGCAGCTGGTGGTGGTATTTTGGAAAGTTGTAGAACATTCAGGAGGTGAAGCCTTATTGGGAGGAATGGGTCATGGTGCTAGTGGGGGATGCCTTGAGGTTTTATAGCACAACCCAATGTCTGGTTTTACTTTCATTCCCAAATGCAGGTTCACCTTAACCAGCTGCACCTTGGGCCCCATGCCAGGATTTCCACATCAGGATGAAGTGTATCCTATATCCTTCCTTTGTTAAATTGCTTCTTGTTGGTTATTCTGTGTCAGCAAGGAGAAAGGAAAATAGTGCAGAGAGGATATGTTGATGGTATTCTTGTTTTCCCCATCTATTCCTCCAATCCAATACTGGTAATTTAATTTCTGACCAGTTAATTTTGTGGATAAACTCAGGTTTCAGAATTTTTATTCAAGTATGTTACCATTAAAATTTTCACTCTGCACACTCCATTATTACCCACATGTATTTCTGTGTCAAACTGTGGGCAGAGTTTTGAGGAAAATGGTTTCTAGAAGTACATGTCCCTGTAACTGAACTATTCTTACCTACAATTGAGAGAATCACCACCACAAAGTCAAAGATGTTCCAACCTATGGTGAAGTAGTAGTATCTGAGAGAGATGAGCTTCAGCACAAACTCCCCGGTGAACAGGACGATGAACACAAGGTTGATTCGGGACAAAACCAGGGTCATGTATTTGCTCTGGTCGTCAGTTTCCACCATCATGGTGACCATGTTCAGACAGATGAGGATCATGATGCTGATGTCAAAGACTTGTCTGGTTACAAAGTCAAAGACCATCCCTTGAAATTTGTTCTAGAAAGAGAGAGAGGAGATAGGGTTAGTGCACCCATTGCTCAAACAGTGACCTGGTTACTCTGCAAATAAGATCTTCCCACACATGGCCCTGAGGTATGTACCCTCCATATAGTACCCTAAACAATCAGGAAGCTCCATTTCATATTTGGTTTATTTGGGTCTCATAGGAAGACAGAGAAAAATAATCCAGAAACTAGTGGCAACTGGCTGAAACTATGTAGAGGCTGTTTGATTAACTATGATACTTTTTATAAAAGTGATTTCAATGAGCAGTGAAGACTTAAAAAGGTAAATACAGACTTCTAGGTGAACAATCGACTTCATTTATCATGAGTTTAAGAATTTTCTGTTATCCCTTCTTCTTCCCCCTCAGCTAGTGCTAGTTAAATTAATTCAACTCTATCATTTCTACTTCTGTATGCTTGTGAGTTTATTTGTTAATTTATCTGTTTTCCTTTTCATCTTTCCCTATTTTTGCTTCTACAAAAATGCATAAGAGGACAAGAAAGATGTCACAGCAGCTAAGAGTACTAGCTGGACTTCTAGTGGACTCAGGTTCAATTCCTAGCATCCACATGATGGCTCACAAGTCTTGGTAACTTTAGTTCCAGGGTATCTGACTTCCTCTTCTGCCTTCCCTGGGTACATATGCATAAGCAGAATAACCTCTACACACATATCTTTTTAAAAATGCATGATAAATGCTTGCACAATTAACACTCATTTCAGAAACATATGCTCTTAGGGTCCCGTGTAAATACAAACATGGTTTTATTAATAAACGCACACAGTCCCGTGGCTCATGGGGAAAAAATCCAAGGTCATAAACTGAACATGTTTCTAGGTATCAGCGAACATTGGTGAAGCAGGTGCATTCATTCTCTTCTGCGTGAGGCATCTTTCCATCCTGCCTCTTCATCTCACACTGCCTAGTTTCAGTTACTTTTAATCACACAGTAAGGTGACATCACTGAAAGGGTTCATGAAAGCTTTCAATCATGAGCTTTGCTGGTCACAGGTCTTTTGACCAGGGGTACAGTTACCCTTATGGGCCTCTGTAGTCTCACTCTTCTTCCTCTCTCAGAGGGTAGACATTAGGGTACAATTCTGTGAGCATGACCAGCCATCATCATGCCATCCCACACCAGGAAGTGTTTCAGACTGTGCACTTGAATCATCTTTTTTTTTTTTTTTTTGAGACAGTTTTTCTTTTAAATTGGGAATATTTTCTAGTCTCAAGAATAAGAAAACCCAGAAAGACAAATCGTTTCCTAACATGTAGAACCTAAACTTAATATCTATTAAGTTATAGGTAATATGAAGAGAATGCCAGGCTTCTAGATAGATAGGGGAGCATGAAAAAGGAAAGAATGGAAGGGACTGGGGAGAGAGCTATGGAGCATGCGTAGTGGGAAAAAAAGGGAGGTTACTATTTACAGGGAGGAAGGCAACTGGAGTGAAAGGCACAGGGGGAGTAAAGCAGGGCAGTGGGAGAGGGACTGTAATAGCACAGTATAACAATACATATGTATGAAAACGCTATAAAATACTGTTTATTTTGTATGCTACCTTAAAGGTAATAAAAGAAGGAAAAGCTGAAGTAAGATTTATAACAGAGAGAGGAAAAAGGAAAGGAGGAAATAAGAGCAAGGAGGAAGGGTGTGGTGATGTGACGGGCCATCTGGGAACCTCCTGGTACTGAAAAAGGTAAATATCAATAATGAACAGTTGCTAAGGAGCAGCGAGCAGACAGTGGCATCAGGGGAGTGATTCTTGATCTGGGGCCAGTTCTTGGGAACTTTGAGTTGGAGAATTGAGATCTCCAACTCTCAAGAACATTCCAGTATTCTAAGAACTTGACACCTGTTACTGAGTATTGTGGCTGAGAGTCTGCTGCACAATAGGAGACTTGTGATTAGATTGGTGCTATAGATTGGTGACGTCACCCAACATGTTCTGACCCAGATGCTGCAATTGAAAACACTGTTTTACATTATGATAGGCAGATTTGGGCCCAGGGGTCCCACTCAAACTATGGCTCCAGCCAAGGACAATACAGGCCGTAAACTTCAAACCCCTACCCAGATCTAGCCAATGGACAGGACATTCTCCACAGTTGAGTGGAGAGTCGGGTATGACTTTCGCATGTACTCTGGTGCCTCATATTTGACCATGTCCCCTGGAGGGGGAGACCTGGTTGCACTCAGAGTAAGGATAGCAGGCTACCAAGAAGAGACTTGATACCCTATGATCATATAAAGGGGGAGGAAGTCCCCCTCAGTCACAGTCACAGGGGAGGGGAGTAAGGGAAAATGGGAGGGAGGGAGGAATGGGAAGATACAAGGGATGGGATAACCATTGAGATGTAATAAGAATAAATTAATAAAATAAAATTTAAAAATTAAAAAAAAAAAAGAAAACACTGTTTTAGAATCTTAGAGAATACGTGAATACAAGGTAGCCTTCTTACTGCTGGCCGAGGGATGGGCTTCTGTGGTTTTTTGGAGCCGAGTTTCTTCATTGCATTGTAATATTTTTTCTGTTCTTCTGTCATAAAGATGTCTTGACCTCCAAAGTAAACACATAGAATAGCCTGGTCACAATCCCAACCTGTGTTACAACAGTATTTTAACAAAAGTATTTCTGAGCTTTCCTTTAATCTTGTCTCCATTTTAAATGGGTATTATCTTGCTAAATATAGATTTATTATTCCATGTCTCCCATTTATGTGAACTACTGAAGACATTAATATTATGCAAAGCCCATAAGTACATAAAATTCCGATTAGTACAGCATCCCAATTGGATTATATTATGTTCACAATGAATTTTAAAGTCCCCAAATATATTTTCATGGAATCACATATGTTTCTTTCTCTTTTACTGATGAAAGCTTTACTGCTGTATTTGTTTTGCCTTTTTAAAAACCATTTGTGTGTGTGTGTGTGTGTGTGTGTGTGTGTGTGTGCCAAACAATGTGTTAGGCCTGAGACCTACACAGTTATGCAATGTGATGTTAAGCTCCACAAGTGGGTAGCTCACTAAAAAGGCAAGTGGAAAAAATGTACACTAGTGTGCTAAAGGCAGGGAAGTTAAAACAAAAAGATCAAGTAAGTGAGCAGGAAGAAGGAAGGAAGGTTATTGTAGACACAACACAAACTGAGAGAGCCAGACTTAAGCTTAAGGTTTTAAAGGACAATAAAGACTTTGCTTGGTGATGCATCATCTCAGGAAGAGAAAATATCACATTTAAAGCCACGAGGAAACAAGTGTGTGGCTGAGTTCAGAAAAGGTCAGAAAGATTCATGTAGTTGCCTTGCGACTTATGCTGTTGGCAGAGTGTGTGGGAGGAGGAATGATTGCGAAATAGGGTAGTGGATAAAAAAGAGGCATGAGAGAAGATGAGGCTGAGAAATTGGTGACAGTGATTCCTGAAAGACCCCATATGCCATGCTAGGAACTGGATAATAATTGGGTGTACTGAAGTCATGGTTATATTTCTAGGTTCGAAAGACAGCTGTACTGTTGATGAAAGAAGGGAAGCCACTGAGTAGGGGCAATATTTTTACTGGCCACATAGTAAGCCTGAAAATAATGTTAACATGATCTAAGTATGTCATGACTCCAAGTATCTGGTTGGCTTTATGACATACTGGTGCTCTGCGTAGGGGAGGGTGGGGGTGGGAAATACTCATCTTCTTCTTTTGTTGGTTGAAGTTGTCTATGATGACACCGATGAACAGATTTAGAGTGAAGAACGACCCAAAGATGATGAAGATGACAAAGTATAAATACATATACAGGTTTTCTTCATAAACTGGTTGAAGTTTGACCTAAACAATAATGAAAATATTTAACACTGTTAGCAAAATGGACCCTTGGATTAAATAATGTAGTGAGTGCTATTATTTAATCTGAACTGGTCTTATCATGTCTTCAGATATCATTTTCCAAAAGTAATTATTTTCGCAAACTAGCATGACATATGAAAAAATTACTTTTAAAATTCAAAGTATGGTTTTTTTCATTGTAGTCTACCTGACAAATATTCCTCGGCACAAATAAAACAGATATAAATTCAGCTAACAGTTGGAGCCTATTTCTTGTTCTTCTTGTTGTTGTTCTTGTTGTTGTTGTTCTTGTTGTTGTTGTTCTTCTTGTTATTGTTCTTCTTGTTGTTGTTGTTCTTGTTGTTGTTGTTCTTCTTGTTCTTGTTCTTCTTGTTCTTGTTCTTAATGTTGTTGTTCTTTTTGTTCTTGTTCTTGTTGTTGTTCTTGTTGTTGTTGTTCTTCTTGTTATTGTTCTTCTTGTTGTTGTTGTTCTTGTTGTTGTTGTTCTTCTTGTTCTTCTTGTTCTTGTTCTTCATGTTGTTGTTCTTCTTGTTCTTGTTCTTGTTGTTGTTGTTCTTGTTCTTGTTGTTGTTGTTCTTGTTGTTGCTGTTTTTCTTGTTGTTGTTCTTGTTGTTGTTGTTGTTGTTCTTGCTCTTGCTCTTCTTCTTCTTCTTCATTCCCCCAACATTTTTACAATGTCTTCAGTTTGCATTTGGAAAAGCTTTAATATCAAAAAGTAAGCTAAGACAGAAAATACAGATAAGAAGATGTGGTGTAACCAGTTCTTTATATTTCTATTTTTGAGTCTGAGTTTTCTTGAAGTTTGTGGGTTCGCCTGGGCTCTAATGTTCTTGGAACCTGCTTCACAGACTCCATGTTCTCTAACAAAACAGAAAAACAAGTGACTCCTCCCCTAAGCTACCTTACTACTCTGAGTAGTTCTATTTGCAGGGCTAATCTGATGTGTTATACTCCATGTAATTTGAGAACTTTTCAGAGTAGACATGTTATCTATTACACAACATACCTACAGCAACCAAACTACTATCCACACACAAGCACTTTGCCAATAATTTCTACTGTATCGGTAAATACTTTAATTTTATGCAATATAGATTCTGGGTCTCCCAGTTCAAGTTACCATGAAAACTCTAGTAACTGCAAAAAGTATCTGAAAGCTACTCACATCCCGTGAATCAACAGCTGCATACATGATATCCATCCAGCCTTTGAATGTGGCCTGTGCACAATAGACATTAGAATTATGTATGAATATCTCACCCAAACTCGTTGCATTTACCAGACATAGATACACAGCATTATTGTAACTATCTTCTCATATAATACCATGACATTTCTACACAGGTGTTAAAATGATTCAAATGAGGTGTTATCAAGTACCTTCCTCCTATTGAATATCAAAATTTGTATTTAGAATTTAGGATTTCTTTTCTTCTCTTGGGAGCTATTCTATGCTATATTTTTTCTGTAGAAAAACATAATGGAGACTTGATTAATGGAAATCCCATCTTGATCTTATCTTAAAACCTTCCAACAAGAAGATAAAATCTGTGGTAGAAACCAATGGTTATATTAAAAAAACCTCATTTTCGCCTAATAACTATGAACAAATAGGCCATCATGAAGTTTAGAAATCTGAAGCATTACATATTTTAAAAAGTATTTCTTGATATTTACATTTTTGCATATAATTTTAAGCATAATATTATTTTAGACATTACCATGGAAAGTGTCTGGCTAAAATTTCATACACTTAATTAACACATATAGTATATAATAGATATTTCAAAATAGACGATTTTCACAGAAAATTAAAAATTGATATAATAGTCAGTAGTATAGCAATAAAACTATAGGGAGAAGAAATAAGAAATCCTGTGAAACACTAAAAACTGCGCTACTGGGGAAAAATAAAATAATTGCAAATGTATCCCTTACAGTCAAGTAACTGATTTTTTGAGTTGTCATCAACTACCCTCCTACATGTAAATAAGAATTATTCAGAGTGCAAACACAGCCGGAGTCTTAGGTGGCACAGTTTGAAATGCTCTCAGGTTCGTACAGTAGCCACTCACCACTTGAAGCAATGCAAGGTAACCGGCCCCGACGTTGTCGAAGTTGACTTTCACATTCTTCCACCGGGCTTGCTTGCCAAGAGCCTGGCAGTCACTGAAATTGTTGACTTCACTCACGTCAAACATGTTGCCTGTGGTCATGTTAACACAGTGATAGAACTTTCCGGCAAACAGATTCACACCCATGATACTAAAGATCAACCAGAAGATGAGACACACCAGCAGCACGTTCATGATGGAGGGGATTGCTCCCACAAGAGCATTCACAACCACCTGCGGGAGGACAGGAGAGCCATGGCTTGTTAAAGAGGAAGCCATGGCGGGTGTATACGCATTTAGCACTAAGACACATTTGGACTGGGATCAATGGGTATCTGGGTAGATTTCCAGCTCTAGAATGTTTCTTCTAGTGTTTTCTATTAAATACTGACAAAGGGAGATGAACAACAATACAGGTAAAGAGCTAAGCTAAAAGGAAAACAAACTACAATAAATTTGAAAAGAAATGAACAAATCTCGATAAAGCAAGATGGAATCAGAAAATGTATTCTGGGGGAAAATGGCAAGGGAGATCACATGTATGAAGTACCAAGAGAAGGAATCATTTCCTTCAACGCACATTAATTTTTGCAAGCATGAGTGAATGACTGATGATCTGAAAGAGAAAGCAGGCAAACCCCTTCACAAATAAACTATGAAAAATGCATTAAGTCTGTATCCTCAGGTCAGGTTCATTTATAGGAGTATAAAGGTGAGGATTAAGGGCTTAGAAGTCTTTTATTTTATATTGGAGAAATCTCAGTCTTTTAAACATAGACAGAATGGCTGTCAGATCTGGCTTTAGATGTACAAGTAGCAAATATATCCCATTATCACTATGTGCCAATCTCCTGCATCGTCTCCTCGAGCCTTGGCTATTCATTTCTGTTAGGCTGACCTGCTTAGTGAAGAAAAAGCCTGATCACCTTTTGTTTCTCTGAGTCCAGGGAAGATTCAGATGTGTTTTAAGATCTCAAAGATAGCAAAAGTAGCTTTTCTAATTTCACTCATTCTAATTCATAGTAGACTACGCGGTGAAGTGTTCATACTCAATGAAGCGATTGTTTATTTTGAAATATGACAAACATCATCTTAGAAATAGACAAGAAAAATTACAAACCAGCATCAACCTTTAAAATCCAAAATTGTATTGTTTTCTTTTATTAACTGAATTTCATTCCCTTTAGAAATTAAGTCATGTACGTTACACTGGTTAGTTTTCTTTTCAGATTAAAATTATGTACAGTGACCTCTTCCATACATCCCCAGATTTTCTTATTTCAAATAGATGTTCCTACATTTAGCTGAAATCTTAGGTATTCCATATGAATTAAAATACTAATCTAGAATATTTTTCAGATTAGAGGAAAGTTGTAAGTTTTCAGACTTGTTCAATTACTATTTCATATCTGATAAAAACTATAAATATGTTTGTTGGCCAAAGAGGTCCAAGAGAAACCTCAAACAACCTCTCCATATATTGATGGCAAGGCCCAATTGCTGAAGGCAATACCTCCACAACTCAGAGAAGTTCAGCTGGTACCTACATAGAGCTTGTACACTTATGTGCTACTAGTATCTTTGGTATAGGAAGGTACTTTTCAGGATACCAAAAGAGAATTGTAAACCAACTCAACTGCAAAATTTTGATCTGCAGTGTTGTCCTACCTGCAAGATAGGCTCAAACTCTGTGAGACGAACCAACCTAAATCTGATTTGCCATAAGGCCCACTCCGTGAGATGGAACCCATATCCAATACTACTTGGGTGACAAAGAGCCAGGGACCTAGGGTAAAACCTAATAATACTGTTCTAAACAGGCAAATAAACAAACAAAAATGTACCAATAAAATAACATTCTGCTATATTCATAGATCAGTGCCTTCCTTGCTCAGCCATCGTGAGAGATGCTTCTCCCTGCAGCAGATGGTAACAAACACAGAGACCACAGCCAGAGATTATCCAGAGAGTAATAGACCATGGGACACACCCTCAGCCCTAAGTGGGATGTCTCCATCAAATCCCACCCCTCAGGGTTCAGGGAACCCTGCAAAAGAGGAGGCAGAAGGAATGTAACAGTTAGAAAGGATGAGGGACACCATGTAAGCAAGGCCTTCTAAATCAGCAGGGTCAATTCACGAATGAACTCACAGAGACTGAGGCAGCATGCACTGGGCCAGCATGGGTCTGTACCAGACGTGGTCCCAGAGCTGAAAGAAGTGGATACATTCCCTCAGTGCTAACCCAAAAGCCATCTTCAATTAATAACTACTTGAAAATTAAAACTCAGTGCTCTCCAAGGGAATCTCACTGAGGGAACAAACTACCATAAGGGTACGCCGCATGCTCAGCAGTAGATCCCAACACCAGTGGCATCTTTAGAGGTTTCTTGTCTCACAATGTCAGGTTAGCACTTTATTTTCTTTACATTTTATCCTATTTTTATTTTAATACATATTAATATGTAATAGTTATTAATATGTACATTCTTTCTTTTTTTTACCCTGTGGGTCATGCATATCTATATTATGGCTTCCTGTCTAGTGCTTTTATGGATTCCTGAGCGTATCAATAAGTATCTGCATCTATATCTATTTCTTGAGCTCTTTTCCTTTTTGTTTGTTTTATCCCATTCTGATGTTTCAGGTTTTTCTTTTTGTTTTTGTTTTCGAATCATATTTTATCATCGTCCCTTAGGAGCTTGTTTATTTTCTAGTGAGAGACAGGAAGGGAGTGGATCCAGATGGGAAGGGAGTTGGGAAGGAACTAGGAGGAAAAGGAGGGGAAACTGTAATTAGAATACATATCATATGAGAAAAAAAATCTTATCTTCAATGAAAAATAAAAACCAAACCATCAGCGTGAAGTCATGAAGCATGATGAAGGCTTAGATGATGTCGGCAACGAAAGAAAACTGTTATTTGGAGCAGGCTTTTACGAATTCGTTAACATAAGCAATGAAGTAGGATTTGATGGGCAAGGCAAGCCAAGCGTGTTGCTGCTCACAGCGCTGCCCGGAGCTCGACAAGAGCAACTCGAGGGTGGTTTTGCTTTCCACGATGAGTAAATTCTGCAGTCAAGGCTGAAGGGGTTTATTGCCCCAAACAAACCACCTCCTAATATAAAAAGCCCATGGCCTTGAAGACATTCAATATCCGTGTGCATTTGCAAAGCAGATTAAACAAAGCTGGCCTTTGTGCAAAGCAGTTCTGAAGGCGTGGCAACCATGCATTTTATGTTGTGAGACAAGATACACTTGCTGAGGAAGAGAGCAGGGAGGACAGGGCTGGGGCGGTGGAAAATGTGAACCTCACACAGAAATGTGTTCTTAAAGGATTCTTGAAGCAAAGCCAGGCTTGTTACAAACGTGTAGCTAATTATCCTAGCAACGCACTTTGGATGTAAGGGGTGTGCTGGCTTTGCAGAATCCTATGATTTACCTTAATTCAAGAGATAAAGCATTCCCAAATCACTTCACCTTTAAAAAATTGATACCTTTTGAGGACCTCAAACATGTCTACTGAAAGCTTTCATAGGATGAATGTTGTCAATAGTCCTGCCAAATTGCCCGAGCAATGAAAACAGTAGGACATGGAGTGTGTGTGTGTGTGTGTGTGTGTGTGTGTGTGTGTGTGTGTGTGTGTGTAGCTCTGTTTCAATTCCTGAGTGTGTGTTTATATAAAATGTAGTTTCCAGAAGAAAGGCTTGCTGCTCTCTTTGGCTTTAGCCCTGAATTTTCTAATTCCATGGAGAGATTACCATGTCCCCAGGTCACTGGCAGCATGTAAGGCTGACTTGAGTTTTTGAGAGCACCCTTGAATCGTCTTACCCTCATGCCTTCGAAACGGGATAAGGCTCGGAGAGGCCTCAGAGCTCTCAGTGTCCGTAGGGATTTGATGGCACCAAGTTCTGAGTAACCAAGAGCATTGGCTACCAGGCTGACCAATGAGACCTATAGATGGAAAATAAACTGTTACTCTCCCACAAAATAAACTGTTAGATAAAGGCACAGCATGCGCTTGTCCATTCTTTGGTGAAAGCCAATTAAAGTATTACTATAATTACTATAATCTTTATCTTCCACAAACTTGTACCATCTGATGCTGCCTGCCTCATCCTGAGCTGTCCTCTCTACCTGTAAGATGTGATCGTTGTTCATATGTGTTAACACTTAAGTCATGCCACAGGGGTCTTTGCAAAGTATGTATATTTTTTTACTACCGATAACTCAGGGCTTAGGTCAAAAGCCCAATCCCTGATATACCTTTGCTTAACACTGCCAAATAAAACTTAGACTGTGCTCCTGAATTTTATGATATTAAGGTTGTGAATCCTAGAGGTATTTGCCAGGTGCCAGGGCTGGTCATGTAGCTAGGTGTTTAATCTCTCCTTTGGTATCGTCGAAGCATTTTATTAGCTTGGGTGAAACTCTGTTCTTAACGTACCTACCGTGGTGTGGTTAGAGATACACTAGTGGAGCTATTGTCTCCTCATTGGCTGCTTAAGCATATCACTTAAAATTTCAAAACAACAATGCACTGAATTAACAAGGAGGCATTTATCTGAAAACTTTTTTTCTTGAACTGGAGTTTTGACAAGGACAGAATACTTCTTACTCGCAGTGATCATATATCTCTCTGACACTTGTTTTCATGTTGAATTTTAGTTAAACATATGCGACATTAAATAACCAACATCCTTTTGTGGGTAGAGGAAGTCATTTGGTTTGATCTTTTTACAATACACATGTATGTACATGTACATATATGTGTACATGCACAAGTCTCCGGGAGTCAGCACTACTGTTGCTACCTGTGTATTGATAAGATAGTAAAGCATCACTCTGTGCACACATGTCCCGGAAAAAAAAGTAAAATAAAGAAAGGAAGAAAAGACTGAAAAAGAAATGAAGGGAGAGATGGAGGGGAAAGATGGGCTGGAGAGATGACTTAGTCCTTAAGAGCACTGGCTGTTCTTCCAGAGGACCCAGGTTCAATTTCCAATATCTGCATGGAAAAGTCACAACCACCTGTAATTTCAGATCCAGAGGACTCAATGCTCTCTCTTAGCCTCCTGAGGGCACCAGGCATGCATGTGTACACACACACACACACATATGTAGTTAGACCACCTATACATGTAAAATTTAAAGTAAAAGAAAAATAATTTGAAGGAAATAGAAAGAAAATCAGAATGCACAGCTGGGGAGAGTGGAGTTGGAAGAGACCAGAACCCAAATAATCTGACTTCAAATCATATTTTAACATTTACATCCACTTAAAAACTGTGTTCCTCATCAAAAATCATAAAACACGTATGGTTACCTCAGCGACCACTTTCTCGATCCTGGTACGGGTAACACACGAAAGTTCTTTCTTTTAAGAAGCATTAAGTCATTATATTAATTCAATGGCTTGAGGGCATGAGAGCTTATTTTTGTGTGTGTGTAAAAACAATTGGGAGACTAAATGCAATCTCCCTGTGATACTTCAAGGTAAGATGGAGCCAATGATCTGCTAAAGAACACATGGCACCAAGGGTGACATAGAGATTTTAAAAGCAACTGCAGCCACTGACCCATCCTTGATTGATTATGCATTAACTCACACATAAATTCTAACAGAATAATAAATTATGAGAATGGTACATTTGATTAATGATAAGATGATTTATGAAGCTCTTTGTTACTTGGGCCTGTTGCTACAGGAGATCATGGAAATTGGAAAGGCTATTAGTGAGCACATGGGTTTCTATGTTCTAGACTTATCTCAGGAGACATTAACAACTTTTAACATTTTTTTTTTCTGGAGTACTATCTGAACACTTGTTTGTGTCTTTTTGAAACAAGGTTTCTCTGTATAGAGCTGGCTATCCTGAAACTTGCTTTGTAGACCAGGCTGGCCTCGAACTGAGAGATTCGACTGTCTTTGCTTTCCAAATGCGGTGATTAAAGGCATACACCACCACTGTCGACCAATCTAAAGACTTCTTATCCTCCCAACTAGGGCTTTTAAATGGAAGTTGCTGCACATATCTTAGGACCATAAAGGATATCAGGTCATACTTTAAAAGGAAAGGAATAGCCTTTCTTCTCATGTGTAGATCCAGTGTGTACTGAGAACATGGGAAGTCTTAAAGTTTTAAAGGCTCAATGTCTGGCTGGCATTTATTCACTCAGAATTGGAACGGCAACATTGCTTGAGAAGCCATTCATAAATGTGAACTTCTTCTAATGGAACCAAGAGTTCAGAGGACAAAATACCAGACCTACACCCAAGCATAATGAGAGCTGTGAAACATTATTTTTCATATAAAGCAACATAATATCCATAACTATATACAAACATGTATATATATGCATGTGCATACACGTGCATGTGTGTACCACGTGTGGGGGGCTGGGAGGTTGGCTTCCAGCACCTTCCTTACTCAGTCCCTGTTTAGTTTATTAAGACAGCATGCCACACCGAATCTGAAGCTTACTGCTTCAGCTATATTGACCACCCAGTGAGTCCCAGTGAGTCTCTGCTCTCTACCTCTCCAGCACTCCAGTACTAGGCTTACAGGTACATGCAACCACATCTGGGTTTTTTTTTTGAATGGCTGTTGGGGTTCAGAACACAGGTCTTCCTGATATAGCAAGCAGCTCACTGCCCAAGTCATTTCTTTAGCCCCAAAATATGAACAGTTTGGGCAGAAGATAAAAAATTTGCTGACCTCATGGTGATTTGTAATGAATTTTTAAAGGTGTTTTTAAAAATGGGGGTGGGGTGGGGTGGCGGTGGTGGTGCATGCCTTTAATCCCAGCAGTTGGGAGGCAGAGACAGTTGGATCTCTGTGAGTTTGAGGCCAGCCTGGTTTCTAAAGTGAGGCCAGGACAGCCAAGGCTATACAGAGAAACCCTGTCTCGAAAAACCAAAAAATAATAAAGAAAGAAAGAAAGAAAATAAAATAAATTAAATAAAAAAGAAAGAAAGAAAAAATGGAGGTGGAGATTGACTTAGATGCGTTTAATCATGTAATTTAAAATTATTGTTTTTCATGTAAATCATTCTGATAAGACTTTTACAATTTTAATAGTTCTATAAATACTTGTATGTTTTACCTTGACTTAAGTTAAAATTTTATTCTGTGTAGGACAGAAATTCAGTTTATTGGATTAATGATGTCAAAATTTACGTTGTCAAAATCATTTTTTCTTTTTTTAATTGAAAACAGATAATTTTCATGTAATATATTTTGATTAAAGTTTCCCCTTATACTTTAAGTTCAATTTTAAGATATTTTGACTCTCTTATAAGCAGACACTAATTCCTGTGAAAAGTTAGAAATCTTAGACTACTTAAGTTTGGCGATAGTGTCCTATGTTGTTAGAGGTATGGGCAAGTTATAACAATAACTGTTATGTAGTATCTCATGTCTAGCTGAAGAACAGGCATCACAGAAGCTCCAAACTGGAGTCTGGGTTCTCTGTTTACAAATCCAGGATGTTGTTCATTCTTACTTGTGTGAACTTGTGCCCAACTTTGCAGCAGACTGTTCAGTCATCTTCTTTTGCAGAAATCGCAGGAAGCATTCCTTGCTAACATGCACAAATTGGAAGATAACTAGTTCAAGCAAATAGAATTTTTAACATAATACACAGGAATGGGATTACATGCCACAGCACACAGTAAGCCTTTATGGTAGAGGCTTTACGGCTTTGTTTGGCTGTGTTCACACGGGTTTACACTTGTGCGTCAGCTGAGCATGAGAAACAACAGCCATCTGCAAGGAGAGAATGATAGCTCTGAAAAACACGCTGACGTCCTGGGAACCAGCAATGAAGAATGCAGAAAGAGTCAGTGTCCCTGCAAGATGGCTCGGGATAAATACTTAGACTCAGTGTAAACAGTTGACAGTTGATAGATTAAGACTGGGTGCATCACCTCCATATATGTTGATGATACACGTCAATCCAAAACACTTCCTAATTTAAAAAATATATTAGGTCTTTTAGAATGTTATGCAATGTGTTTATGATTTTAATGGTAAAATTGAGAAACAGTTCCATTGAAACTGAAATGACAGTTTCCAGAATGACAGAAACTAGATGGATAGAATGTGCCCACCAACAACCTTATATCATCATCACCACCATCACCATCACCACCACCATCATCATCATCATCATCATCATCATCATCATCATCATCATCACTTTTGGTTTTCAGACAAGGTTTCTCTGTAGCCTTGGCTGTCCTGGACTAGCTTTGTAGACCAGACTGGCCTCGAACTCAGAGGGATACTTTTGCCTCTGCCTTCTGAGTGCTGGGGGATTACAGGCATGTGCCACCACACCTGGCACTGATTATCTTTTTTAACTTTCTGGAAAAGAAAGTTAGTAATAAGAAGTTAATGGGAGAAGTCATTTGGAAATATAGCTGATAAACATAAAAAAAACCACAGGAAAATCAAGAGAAAAACCACTATAAAGAACAATAATAATTAGGCAATTAATTTAGTTTTTATATTAGCTTGCTATAAAGTTTATATAGGAACTTTATGCATATTTGGTTGTGTGTGGGGAGGTTGTTTGGAATTTTTTAACTGGGAAGCCCAGTTCCAGGTATACCTTTGACTGAAGACCAAGCTCTTCCTTTTAGGGAAGGTCATTCCCTACCACCATTTCCTCACTTTGGGAGGAAGGGGGTACTTAAATAGCTAGCCAGAGTGGCAACGTCAGTGATCAGTGGGGTGACAATCATTACAGCCAGATTGTCTTCACACCCTACAAAGTGTGAGACTTTGACAAGTGTGAGACTTCGACCTACAAAAATTCAAAAGGTAATTTTAAAAGTGAATAATAAGGATATTTAAAAAATGTTTTGAGATATGGTATGACAGTTAAATGGTCAACTTGGTACAATGTAAATTCACATGGGGCGGGGAGAGACTCCATGAGGAGCTGTTTGCACTAGGTTGGCCTGTACGCATGCTCTGAGAGAAATTTTTTCTAGTTGGATTCGCTGAGGTGACATGATGCACCCTTAGAATGTGGGCTGCGCTAATTATGAGCTAGACTCTGAACAGAATGAGAAGGTGTGAAGATGTTGATACGTCACAAAGCAAATCCCCCTGAGTGGCAGTGCTGCTGACAATGCCCAGGCCCAAACCAGACTGGATTCTTACTGGTAAACAGAAAGATGGTTATCAGGTAAACAGAAATCTAAACTTAGGAACCTTGTAATGCGGGGTGCAAGACAGAGAGTAGCAATCTTTCACCGCATCTGCATCAGCTCCCGCCTCCAGTTCCTGCCTTAAGTTCCTGCCTTGGCTTCCCTCGTACCCAAATAATAATAACACACGCAGATTCTTTCTAAACTCACACTTTAGCCTATCTTTTGAGTAAATACTTATGCCCCCCCCCCACTTAGATGAAATTCATATAAGAAAAGGAAGGTGAAGGAACACAGAGAAAGGATCAGAAGAAGAGATAATAAGCGGATTAATTTTAATAATACTAGATCATAAGAAGTCCAGAAATGATGACTTTCTTTAAAGGAAAAGTAGCACAGATTTCATGCATCTACAGGAGTGAGAAAGCAGTTTAATGAACACTCAGAAGGCTCTGGACCTGGAGCCACTGGGTTCCTTGAAAACAGGATGGAGCTACACGGAAAAATAGTTGCAAGTCTGTCCACACGAAGGCTGAATATTATTGCTTGCTTTCATCTACTCTGTCCAGCCCTGAAAGAGCAAAATGGAATGCACCTTAATGACCAAGAGTGAAACCTGCACTTGCTCAGGAGGGCAGAGTGTAGATCCACAGTTCACACAACTCGAGTTGCCCTGACACACAGCCAAAGCCTCTGCACTGCCTCGTGCAATTGGGGCTTTCCAATGAAGAGTACAAACCTGTTGGAGTGGCATGCGGGTTAGATCCATATTTCTCAGGGAAATAGAACCTGGAACTTCAGTTTGCGGGATCCGTAGGATGAGGACTAGTTTAGGGGCAAGGGCTTCAAAATTAATATTTCTAATTTTTGTGCTTGGCCACAAACAGGAAATGACTCTGATTCTGCTCTAGCCACAGGCAATGAATGCTGGAGGGAGCTGTGATTTCTTATATCTCTAGACCTAAATGACCACCCTGTTTGCAGGATGCCTGTGAAGTGGTGAATAAAATTCCAGTCCAGACAGACATTCCTTCTGGTGAACACTCTGGAATTGGATCTCTGAATTTTCATGATACAGATGTGTGTGTGTATGTATATATATATACATATATACACATGTATATATGTATATATTATACACATAAGCTTACATATATTTATAATTTATTATATACATCAAATTATAATTGTATAGTTAATAATATACACAAAAGTGTTATATATATAATATGTAATTATTTATATATTAGATATATATACAGATATATATCCACACACATATATTATATATCTAAATATATACATATTTATGATTTATGATTTATGAATATATATGATATATATTTAGGCCATCTGTTAACTTATTTTAGGACCTATAGTACTTTTTGTAATGTTAAAATGATTGATTTTAATTCTTGTTTTGTGTCTCTCTTCCCCATCCCAGCATTTAAGTGAGTTAGCTGAAAATAAAAGCTTTCTTTCCTCATGAAACTTCTCCATGCTACTCTGAGTAAAATGGAAAACTGCCCAACTTTCATGTTTAGGTCAGAAAGTGACAAATGCGGAAAGATATATATCCAGTCTGTGAACCTTGATACCCAGGTATATACCTGGAGTAGTTGGGGTCTCCGCTCTTGAAGAAGAGCATGATACAGTAATCTTGGAGGCTATTGAGGGTGGATAGCAGGGCTCTGTTGAGCCCATTAAAGGAAAGCTATTTGCTCCTAGTCCAAGGAATGTACTATTCCTTTGGCCCTGGGTGGAGACCTCACAAGATCTGCTCCAAGACTAGAACATTACATACTACTGCCTCCTCCCTTAAGAATTAATCCAGCTGGGCCTGTCAATCACCCAGCTAGGAGAGCACCTCTCATGAAGACTGCTTCACCTAAAGCCATGTCAAGGAGATAAAAAGAATAATTATTTCAGTAAGGAGATAATGTGCTTATCTCCCCCAGAAACTCAGCCACTTGAAGAACTTCCCTCAGGCTATTAGGTGGCTCCTCTGTCATGTGGCCTGTCTGCTTTTCTGAGACTCAGCTAAGAACGGGGTGGGGGTGGGGGTAACCTCCTCTTCTTTTCTTCCTTTTCCTTTTTAAAGAAGCAGCTCAAAGGCTGGGCGTGCTCTCCCTGGCATTCTGGGCAATCTCATTCTTTTTCAAAAGCCTTCCCCACACCCCTCCATCAAGTAACTTCTGACAAATGGCGCACCTTTCTTTCTCTCTTCCTCTTCTGCCCTGTTGTATTTCTCTGATACAGTAATAAATTTGTCCTTGAGTATTATTTTGAATTTGTTTTTATTTTATTTTTAATTTTTTATTATTAATGAGACTAAGAAATGATCCCTAATCTGTCCTGTGACAATAGAGAGAGGGAATAAAAAAGAAGCCAAAAGCTGATGGAATTGCAGGATCTCATAATGGAATTAAAGCAATAGCACACAAGGTCACGCACTGTCTTTTGCTTTACTATAATAACATTTCCACATCATTAGCCTTGCAATATTATTTAGTCTCTTAATTTGTATTATGTTATAAAAAAAAATAAGGGCAGAAAATTAGGATACTGTATGGTGCGTTTTGTCTGTACTTTGTCCCTGGTAGCCATGACAATAGTTGGCAGGCCTATGGTGACAGTAACGATACTCCCTAGTAAAAGGAGAAAGACATGATCAGAAGACTCTGACCTGAGATTTCATCTATTGTTTTTCTGCCCCTTTCCTCAGCGGTATGGGACTTGGGGTTATATAAAAAGCAGAAGATTGTTTTTAAGCAGACTGTGCTCCAAAGTTGCCATGATGTTGCCATCCACGATGGGGTGGGACTTCACTGTGGTATCTGTATGCTCCTGCCTAAAACTCCTCACTTGTCCTCTGTAAGAAACCCTGGTAAATTCACTGCTATGAAGTAGGATCTTGATGAAATCATAATTTGTTCTGTTGTCAGTGCTCCAGAAGGTGAACTGATGTTTGTCTGTGTGCCCCTCCCCCTCCCACCGGGGGGGGGGGGAGAATTAAGGCAGCAAAGAGAAAATAGCAGCACATTTTTAGAATCCCATGTCTTCACTTTGCCTTAACTGATACTTTTCTTCCATTAAAGTTTTCCAAAAGCATCTATCCAAATCTCTGTAACCCATCTCTCCCTCCTTGTTGACAAATGTATTGAACTAGAAATGATCATAATGAGTGAGCTAACCCAGAAGCAGAAAGACTCAAATGGTGTATACTCACTTATATCTGGACACTAGCCCAAGGGGCATGTCCCATGAAAGTCTTTACTTATCATGAAAGTGGGATAGAGGGGAGGACATCCTATTGGGACTCTCGCTGAGAGAAGTATGAAAAAATAGGGAAATAGATGAACCTATAGGGTCCTAGAAACCTATAAGAGGAACATCATGATGGGTGGATCGGGGCCCAGAGGGGTCTGCTCAAACTATTGCACTAACCAAGGACAATACAACATCAAACCCCTACTCTGATCTACCCAATGGACAGGACATTCTCCACAGCTATGTGGAGAGCTGGGACTGACTTTGACATGAACTCTGGTGCTCCATATTTGACCACCGCCCCTTGGTGGGGAGGCCTGGTGGCACTCAAAAAAAGAATAAGCAGGCTACCAAGATGAGACTTGATAGCCTATGACCATGTAGTGGGGGAGGAGGTCCCCCTCGGTCATAGACCTAGGGGAGGGGAATAGGGTGAAAGCAGGAGGGAGGGTAGAATGGGAGGATACAAGTGATGGGATAACAACTGAGTTGTCATCTGAATAAATTAATAAAAATTTAAAAAACAATGGGGCTTTATATCACAGGACATTTAAACTTGTTTTCTACTTCAGTCTTAGGCTTTTATAGCATATGTATTGGCCTTTGTGTACTTGATTAGAGAAATCACAAGGCTCTGAAGTTCTGAACATGCAACTATCCAGAGCATGTCAGTTTTGAGAAGATGACCTAAGTGCTCATCTCTGGGCTAAGGGTAAATCCAGTGAGGTAGACTTCTGTTACACATCATGGCTTCCACAAAAGTTTTTCATGGGCATTCTAAAGATGGCTTTTGTTTGTTTAAAAAGAAGTACTTTGAAACATGTGATCCCTTCATGTTTACTTCTTTGACCCTTTAAGGTGATTACAACAAAATCACACTCCATGTTGTTTATGCTAAAAAAAAAAAAAAAAAAAAAAAAAAAAAAAAAAAAAAAAAAGCAGATCACAGTGTCTTCGTTAATGGATACATCATCTTTAATCAAGTGCAACCCTGGATTTGAAGTGTTGATTTGACTGTGAGAATGATTACATCTGCTTATGAGGTCTATAATTACAAGTAATGAAAATCAGTTTGTTGGTGGGTGATGTTATGTTTGCATAAAAATTCACAAGGACCATCATGTGGATCTGGTTGTTTTCAAAGGATTTCAAGTAAATATCAATTAAGTTACGCACGTAGTCTACCAGCATTGGTAAAAATAGCATGTATAGTTCTGGAGTATTACAACGTATTATGCATTTTATAGGATGATATTATTTTGATAGTAAAAAGTTACACAAACGGAACAAGTGGTCTGTCTAGATCAATGTTGTGGCAGACAGAAACTCAGATTAAGACGGCCTTCTTGCTTCTAAGTTGCATCAACATGTTTCTGTGGCCCTCTTCATAGCCGTTGCTTACTCATTCTTCTCACTCAGAACGTTGTCCTATTACCTCTGCGTGACATCCAGAACACCACTGACCTCTGCTTTCTATACCCTCTTTTCTGTTTTCTGCACTTACACCTCTAAACCCTCCTGAAGCCTTAGGGGAAAGGGAACTAACCTTTTTTTTTTTTTTTTAAAGTCCTATGTACATTATGTTTTCCTTTTAATTATCATTGCTCAGTCCAATTTGCTGGTTCATTTTTTAAAAAATTTGTCTTTTGCCCAACTTCTTAATGTTGAAGTGCAGGTTTTAATCCTGGGTGTCCTTGTTAATTTTCATTTTCTGCGTAGGAGGTAGGGTGTGTTCGTGGCTCCTAAAAGCATCTCCAGCTGGGTAACCCCTAAATTCACTCATGGACTCATATGAAGTTCACCGTCTATTCATAATTGCCTGATAAACACGCCTCTTCTGGCTTGTTCTCTACCCACTGCCCCAACCTTGTTTTCTGATAGTCTGCATCCCAGTTGCTGGTTCTGCCTGATACTTGTGTGTTCAAGGTAGAAGAAAACATGTGCCCTGAATCCATTCTACCTTTTCATATACCATGCTCATCAGTAAATCGCGACCTTGATCTGAGACAAAATCTCCTTTACTGGTGATGGAAGCAACGTCCTCGTCCACCTCCCCACCTCCATTATTTACCATCCTCCCTCCAAATGCCCTCAAATAAAAACATTGATTACATCTCTGCATGACTTGACTCCTCAAGTCTTCCTCTCATAATTCTGTATAGTGAACTGTCAACATGTGGTGCATATATAATTACAGTGCACGGTGAGGCCTTTAGTACCTTTCAGACTCAGTTTCCGTCTTTGTGCCATGTTTCGTCCTAGGCTAGCACAGCAGTTTCTTCTTTGTCTATTGTATATCCACTTCTCATCGTCACATTAGGGCTGAGTGCCTCTTTTTCTTTCTTCCCTCTGTTCTTTGACTGGAGGCTGCCTCTCTCTGACCAGCTCTCAGGGACACCTACTTGGACAGCAGTTGGCAGTGGTTCTCTGCTCCCTAGCTGGAGTCACATCCAGTCCTATGGCTTTTTGTGATTATACAGCACTAATCCTACATTTAGACTTTGTTGTTTTGTTAATGGGAGCTTATTTATCCTACTTCCCCACCTCTTGGAGTACACTTTCTACTAGAAGTTAACCTGTTTCCACCTATCTACTTTGTCTACAATACCTTGAGGTTTTAAAATAGAGTTACTGAGTAAGTTGGTTAATTTTTATGAGGTTAAAAAGACCATTGTAGTCTCATTTTACATTTAGGTAGGATTTGCAAGATGTTACATGGCTCAAGTATATGAATGCACTTTTCAAAGATATGAAATATTCCTTGTGGTTGTTTGTCACAGAAATTTTTTTTGTTTGTTTTTTTCCTTTTAAGATATTTCATTTGGGGACTGGAGATGGCTCACAGGTTAAAAGCACTGATTGCTCTTCCAGATGAGCTCGGCTTGATTTTCAGCACCTGTATGGTGGATTACAACCATCTCTAACTCCAATTCCAGAGGATCTGATTTCTTTTTCTGGCCTGTGTGGGCACAAGGCATATATGTGGTGCAGAGACATATATGCTACCAAAGTACTGATGAAATAGAAAGGACAATAATAATAAATATATACTTGTACTTTCAAAATTGATATTAGTCTAAAGTATACTATAACTTAACTTGATTGATCCCGTTCTTTGAAGATAAGTTGTTATCAGCTGTTAACATGAATTTATTGTTTGTGGTTGGGAGATGGAAATCTAATATAAAAGAACTTGCCTAGAAGTGAAAGGTTTAAATATCAGTTCTTATCTGGGAATTTTTTTTCTCACTAGAAGACAAATAATTTTGACATAATTGTCTTGCTCCTTCAAGGAGTATTCAATAGAAAATACCCAAATGTCTATATTACATAGCTAAAATAGACTATAAACCTTTGCCCTTGAGAAGTTTTTTAGCATCATGCTTCTATTTTCTAAGTAACCATGAGGTTATTTCAGTAGTAAATGATTGTCATACAGAACAAAAATAAAATATGACCAGCTAGACAGGGAACATGGACGAATGCGATCTGGATTTTGAATCGAGGAATTTGATACAAATACCAGCTTTGTGATTAGTAGTCACTTCAGGAAGATTATTTTAACTTCAGTTTCCTAATGTCTAGATTGAAATAAAGGCCAGCTTAAGAAACCCATTCTAGCTGCATAACCAAGAACATTAGACTTCCCTTTGTATAGAGCCTTTCAGGAGAACCTAAGATTAATCTCTATTATTCATGAAAGGCCAGATGAGAATACTGGAAGTCATTTATGGTGTATTTTTAAAAACCTTAGCCGATTTCTGAGGAACTCAGAATGTTGAACACATTCTGGCTGTAGAACAATGAGTGAGTGTGTGTGAGAAGAAAGACAGCAGTAGTTGGACAGTCCCAAGCTTGCTAAGATGAATGAACACACGTGTACAGCAATCACCGCTTCATATTCAAGTGTTATAACTAAAAATAGAGTGCTTTATGATTGTTAGGACACATCCAGAAGACAGAGCCTGAGCCACTTGTTTTGTTGGGAGACTATGCAGCCTTTTACAGTGAGACATAGCTGACTCCAGGACACAGCCTCCACTTTGTCTCTATTAGTTAGATTAAAAGATAAAACAGTCCCCAAACCAGACAGATTCTACATTGTGATCCCCCATCCCCCTCTTACCACTCACCTCAGGTCAGTCAGAGCAGACCTTTGTCTTATTCTTTGCATGATAAATATCTCACTAGCTACTGGGGTACCCAACTACTGGTTTAAAAAGAGACTCACTTTGTTGTCTCTACATATATGTGACTGAAGGAATATAGTAAATGAGTCAATTTATTATTATTTAGTAATAAGTACTTTTGTTGGGACTTAAAGTGAAAATCTCAAAATTCCCGGCCCCCAATCTATCATGACTGTGTCTCCTGGAGATTTTTAAATGATCCATTAATAAGCTAAGTACTTAGGTCTAATCAATCTGTCATCTAACAGACTAACCTTACATCTCACAAAACTTCAACTATCTGCATGTGGCATACACCAGGCTCCGTGTGTTTCGTGTTACTACTTCTACATTCCCAGCACTTCCTCTACTTGTGCCTATGAGCTATGCTTCACTCCTCACTGTGGCATTTACTACAGGGTTTTTGCTGCTGTTGTGGTTTGTTTGCTACGCTTTGTCTTAATCTCTGCAGTTATGTTAGCGTGAATAGGACAAGGTTTTCAGCGTTAAGGTCTCAGTCACAAGAAGTGTATGAACTGTGAAAACTCGTTCTTAAAAAGCAATTCCTAGAGATCATCTCGGATACTCACGTCAACAATCAGGAAGTCCAGCCAGCACCATGCATTGGTGAAATATGTTTGAAACCCATAGGCCACCCATTTGAGAAGCATCTCCAGGATGAAGATGTAAGTGAACACCTTGTCAGCATACTCCAGCATGGTTTTGATGGTCTTTCGTTGTTCAATGTAAATGTCTTCAAAGGCCTGTGAATCAAGAATAGTTTATTTACCTTAGTGGCCTGCCTTCCCAAAATGCCTAAAATTATTTTTAGGCTAATGTTGAGAACCAAGCAACACTTGGAGGAGTATTGGCTAGTGTCACCCAAATATTTTCCATCAGCCAGAAGCTAAATCCTAGATCTAGCTGGGAAATATTGCCACAGGAATGTCAGCATCTTTATTGATTTTATATGTGCTTTTATCTCAACTTCTCACCCCAAAGTATCTACCTCAATCACTGCAAAAAGAAATGCTTCAGTTCATGGAAGATGAACTAAAGACATCCAGGTCATAAGAGATAGAAGTGGCTTATTCCAACAATATTTTCTGTGATTCCATCTCTTATTTTCAAAGAATAAGTTCATTGTACTTAGAGAAAGCAAGATACACAGATAATCCATAAATACAATTATTAGGATAGGCTAGGTGACACTGACCAGGATTCTAGCACAGCCAGGGGGATGTCTCTCAAATGGTGTGTCAGTGAGGAAAATATCTGGTGGGCAAATACCAGATGTGAAATTCCTTCTGGCTGTGAAATTCATTGGTTCTGACTTGTTGTGAGCAACATTTTGTGGAGAGCTCCCAGCTCTGCATGGCACAGATGCACCTATTCTTTTGATTTCTAAACTGAGAGGACATTTCTTGTATTTCCAAAAAGCTGGCTCTTTCAGTGGAACATGGTTTTTGCCAGTACATATTCACTTACCAACGCACCACTACTGAGGAGGATCATGAAGACAATGAAGGTTTCAAACCAGTTGTGTTCCACAATGCTGTAGCACGTCTTCCTAAGATTCCACCAGATTTTTCCTTTGCCTTCTTCTATACTTACTTGGCAGAAGGGAAATTTCTTAATACATCCTAAACGGCAATATTAATATAATAAAATAGGGAAATACACTTCAATCATTAGTACAAAAAAATAACATTTTTACTTCTTTCTCATACCAATTCCAGTTCATTTTATCCTTTATTGCCTGGCTTTGTTTCAACACTCTTCTGTATAATGAGTCATACTTAAGCTTACACACTTGGTTAGAATTTATGGAATTTCTGTACATTTGCTTGAGTAAACGTGGTTTCTTTTTTTTTTCTTTTTCATTACAAGTTAGAATCTCTTTGCCTTGAGGCCACTAAGGAAAATAGAGTAATTTTTCATCACATTGGTTTGGGAGCAAAGCCAGACATGCAAATTGTTTATTCATGTTCCCATATGACCCTAGGCACTCACTCCCTCCATTTCAAGCATAGAAAATCCCACCATCTCCCCAGGTGTCAGCCACTGTCACCTTTCTTAAGCTAATTTATATTCAGTCTCAATGCTTTTCTTAGTCACACCTATGACTCATTTTTCAGTCAGTGTCTCTTATTCTTCTCTCTGCTCCTCTGCCTCCTAGACTTCACATCATTTCCAATTTCCATCTAATAATCTGCTGCTCTCTCAGCTACTACTTGTCACATTGAATCCAACCATGATAAACCTATAAATCTCTATTGATTTCTGTGCAAGATGAGTTGATCACTATGAGAAAGACATGGCAACCTGCCAAACACTCTACAATACAGAACCACCTCCCAACAGTTCTGGCCAGAGCACAAATGAGCCAAATTTGAAACTGGGAGGGATGGTATGTAATTATATAAGCCTCTATAAGGCCAGTTACGCCACTCATTCCCCAAACATTTTGAAGGGATTGCCATATGGATGATGTGACAGTCCAGAAGGTCATGCATCTCAAATATTATTATATTATTGAGGATAAGGACAGCAAAAGCCAAACAGAAGAAACAACAAAAGCATATGCAACTTAGCATATATTCTCATTTGTCCAGACACTGTGTCTGCTGTCGTCTAATCTGGAGAGTTAAGATCTGAGGCAATTTCAGGCATAGAGTGTAGATGAAAACTGGAAAAACAAAATAAGCATGCCCTCACCATTTCTTTTACAAGCTTTTTTTTTTTTTCAATGAGGTGTATTCAGATTTCATAAGGATGGGGCATTCAACATGGTGGAGTTTCTTTACCTTCAGTAAAGCAAGCTTCTGGTTTAAGGTCTTCCTCGGGTTCAGTTTCAGCTTGTTCGCCTTCTCGGGGTGGAGCCACATCAACTGTGCTTCCTTCAGAAGAGCTGGTTGCATTTAATTTCTGGAAACAAAGTCCGTGTCAGAGATGTGAGTCTCTCCCCCTTTGCTCAAGTGATTGGGAAACGCTCTATCACATGGGAAAATGGCAGGGTCTAAATGTGACACCATTAATTCTATTGATGCTGAGGTGCTAGCAATGTGAGCAAAGTCTACTCTACAGACATAAAGGATAGTGGTTAGTATGGGTACTTGGAAAGATGAATAAAGTTGCTTTAGAGTCTTCCTTTGTACACGAATTCCATGTGCAAACAACTAGGAATACTCCAGCCATGAAAAGAAAAGCCTCATAAAATTGAGTAGGCTCACATCTACTAATGAGTATTTTAATTATATGCATCAGATCACAACTTCCACCTGTTCAGATGGAAAGTTTTGGAGGGCAAAGAACTCCGTCAGTTGCTTCTAAATACTGACCATGTTTCTGTAATTTTAGCAAGGCAGGGCTACAGGTTAACATCCATCACACTCATTATGGCTCAGCTGCGAGCTATATTTTTCTCCAGCTTACATAATTTTCTCCTTACTTTACTAGCAGAAAATGATGGATCTCCCCCTCTCATTCTTTTTTGAACTGCATAAATGAATTCAACACTTGCCAAAGAATTCTAAATGAAATGGAAATTTCTCCATAGATGACATTGTCTGGAATCGTTATTAGGAGCTCATTGTGAATGCAACGTATGATCAGGCTGCAAATTTTTCCTTTAAATAAATCATTGTGACATGACACATGGCAAGAATAGCCACCGTAATGTTGCCAGAATAAATATCTAATAAATTTCCTGAGATTATGTGGGAGGACACCACAAATGTGCAATGTTTTATGAAAACCGGGGCAAAGACATGACATACAACAAGACTGAGGGGCTGTAAATGTTTTGGGTGGAAGAGCAAGAATTTGGGTGGATACCATGGATGTGCTCATGGTATCGAAGCTGCACTAACTTCAACAGCTAAGGGTTTGGGTCATGGGGTTCTAGCCCGTGGAAAGAGCTAATGTGCTGTTCTAAAAAGGCCTAGATGATTCCCCAAACACCAATTCTATTGGGAGAAGTTTGGCTCATAGTTCCTGGCTTATCTTAAATCTCAATACAGATCCAGCTTTAATATTTTTGAGATGTGAACTAAAATTGAAGAGTAACGTTAGAATAGTGCTTTCTGTGTTGTTATTTTGACTTAACCATGCCAAACGAAATATGTAATAACAATGGCTTTGAGTCACAATATAATTCACTATATAGCCTCTCCCAGTAAGTAGTGCATGGAAGAGAGGAGCCATTTCACTATTTTGAACTGATGGTTCTTAGAATTCTCAGACAGTATGAATTTTACCTCAAATTCCTTTAGTCTTGGAAATGTGGGAACACTGAGACAGACTTTCTCCTTCTGAGCTTTTTTGCTTCTTTCAGCCAGGATATTTTTATCCTTAAAATAGAAAAGCCCAGGAAAGCTGCCACTGTGTATAGTTGCAGCAGTTGTAAGTCGGGGCACACTGGGTAATTGGTATCAGCTGCCCAGCTTCCCCAGTGGATCATGGGTGGGTGCTGTGGCTTTTATGAGTGAGTGCAATTGTACCACTGTGCAAACAAGCACTGATAAGAAACCAAAATGTGCAGAGATTAGTCATCAAAAGGTCCACGTTCATCATCTTCTTCTTGGCCAATAGGCTCAAAAATTTCTTCTGAGCATGGCCATGGTCCACCTCCTCCATTAATTCTTTCTTACATGATCTCCTCAGTCAAATTTCACAGTCCATTTAGCCCATTACACTTGCTGCCTTTGGCCAAATGTGCCCATTTATGCATGTGCTTGCAATGTATGTGTGTGTGTGTGTGTGTGTGTGTGTGTGTGTGTGTGAGAGAGAGAGAGAGAGAGAGAGGGAGAGAGGGAGAGAGAGAGAGAGAGAGAGAGAGAGAGAGAGAGAGAGAGAGAGAGAGAGAAAACACATCTACATGTATATGTACACAAACATATTTTACATATCCATACCAAACACGTACATATTATGTATTAAAATGTCAATCAAATATGGAATAGATATTAAATATTTGTATTATTTTTATGAAAAGTCAATAAATGAATGCATTGTTTACTCTTTTTTAATTTATTTACTCTTATGGAGAGAATTGCAATGTTTAGATAATTCCATCTCTGCTTTCTGATAAATTATGTCAATAAATTATTTTAAATGAACTCTAGCTATATTAGAAAATGTTTTAATATTAGAAACATATTTTATTATTAGAAACATATTTTCAAAATGTTTTTCTATAATGTCTACAGACATTTAATAAAGAAGTTTGTGAGAATATTATAAACATTATATAAAATATATGCATATATGCTTTCTCATGTGATATTTTTAGAAAATATACTTACCCTTCAATTCCCATTAAGTAATGGCATTGTGTTTAATTTTCAATCGAATTATCTTACATATGCTATACTGGTGTCTCATACTTAAATACAAATGCTTATTTAAAATACTGTTTCACAGTACACATAATACTAGCTACTAACCTAGGTGACTAGTTTGCCCAGTGTGGACCACTATTGTGTTTCCAGAAGACGATAATGGTATGGATATAGTTATCATGTTTGGATATCATAATATCCATATCCAGTTGGTGCTGGAGATAATGCACCTTTATGTTAGGGAGGAAAATGTTCTGTTCTTTCCCCCTCTGTCTAGTGCTCTGAGTTCAGCATGTGCTAAGGGCTGGGAAACGACCTTGCCTTCTTTCTATTCTTATCTAAGGGGCCTAATTATGTGGATAACTGCTTTGTGGCCATCCAAGATGTTTTCTGGTGGTTAAGCGTTTTAAGCTTCGGCTCTGGGAAGCTTCCCAAAGAATGTTCTGAGGGATTCTTACAAGTCCTTTAGACTGGGGCTGGAGAAATGGATCAGTGGTTAAGAACACTGGATGTTCTTCCAAAGGACCTGGGTTCAAATCCCAGCACCCACATGGCAGCTCCCAACTGTCTATAACTCCAATTACAGCGGATTTGATACCCTCACACAGACATACATGGAGGCAAAACACCAATGTAAGTTAAAAAAAAAATCAAACCAAACGAACAAACAAAGGCGGGGGAGGACCAAAAGTCCCTAAGACCTTCATGAACCAAAGATTGAATGATGGTATTGTAGTTTCTGACTCACAAGTGCTTTACAAGGTACTTCTCCTCTGTGAGGGTGTTAGAGCTTTTGCAAGTCAGAGCACCAGTCCTGTTGAAGTCTCATTGGTGGGAAAGGCCGAAGCACTGGTTGAAACCCTCAAGCCAGATTATGGCTATAGGAAAGTGTAAATATTCCATAAAATTATGAAACTCTTGTTTAAACACTGTGAAACATTGAAGGTAGCAATTTTACTTACATTAGTAAATTTAATGAGCTGAGTCCAGATTAAATGGCACAAATTGCTCAATACACAACCTGGTATTCTTGAGTCACTGGGTACATGAAGAAATTCATATCTGCACTTTAAAAATCACTATTTACATTATAGAAAATTAAGCACTCTATATTCTATACATTGGTATAATTCTATACCAATTCTATGCATTGTTGTAATACAATCTACATGCCAAACACTATGAAATTCACACTCTGCTAGAGGGTAAAACTCTTACTGCTATACCAAAGGACTACCAGATTAACTGAAAAGTATATGACTTATTTAAAAGCAGTAACTGATGATAAGTACAAAGAAAAACTTACTTTCATTTATATTGCCAGAGTTGTGATACTTCAATGATATCAAAAAAGCAAAGAAACCAGAAATGAAATTTACCATATTAAAAAATTACACAAATACACTAAATAGCCAAAGTTAATACTTGCTCTGAGGTAGTTAAGACAAATAAACATTTCTGGTAATATAGGCATAACAACAGAAGGCTTCCAGCAAAAACCGCATAGTACAAGCTCAATCTTGCTTTCTTGTACTATTTTCTTCTTAACCCATCCCATATTACATGGACCTTAAATGTTAGAGTCTCCCATCCCTTGTAGAAACTGCTGACTCTACAGAGGGATGATGGCTTATGCTCTATGAATGCACGCTGGGAAGCAGGTTGTAAGATGCAACATTCTCCAGGCCGAACTCAGCCACAGAAAACATGCCTGGCTATAGCAGAAGCCTGGCGCAATGCTGTGGAAGCTGCTCGTTCATCCAAGAACCATGCTTTCAAACATGGTACCTAATTATGATGCTTTCAAGGTTAACTACAACTATCACTCACTCAGAGGAATGGGTTATTTCAACAGAAGAATGATAGAATTAGCAACCAAACAGACCATGAAGACGTCTCTCCCCAGATCACATGACCTTATAGAGAAAGTCCTCCTTGCGAAGAATAGCAGCACTCTTTATATTTTGTCCAATTAAATAATAGAATTTAACTTTCAGAGATAGGAGAGAATGTTAGCAACTGGCCTACTTCCACTGAAATGCGCTCACATTTCATTTATTTTCAATCAGCACTCAAAGTTTTGACTGCTGTATGGGTCAAGAGACAAAAGAAAAGATTCAGCCATTACAGATTGCCTCAAAAAATCGAGCCATTACTCTCAAGAATTCTTGATTTTGTCATACAGGTAGACAAAGAAAAGTCTTTTGAGGGCCTTGGTCTGATAACTTGGATATGAAAATCCATATCCTGATTTAAAACAGTTTACATGAACAACAAGCAGCCGTATAAGAGGGCCATTTGTTGCCTTGTCCAAGGCAAGAATTGACTAAAACCAGTAACTCTCTTTCAGCCACTTACGGACTGGTTAAAAATATATAAACTGCCACCATTTGGTTTCTCCTTGACACATGTTAAATGTACAATACCCTGTGTGCTCCTTTTATGTAAAAATAACTGTCATAAAAGCACAGTATGTAAAATGGAAAGTAATTATGTGGTATGTGAAGAGGAAGGCAAAGGGCGTTAGGAGAGCAGGAGAGAAAGGCCACTTATCTTGAGAAGGGGGAGAAACACTTCCATCAGAACCAGGCATAATTGGGGTTTCCTCAGCAGAAGAACACTAAGACAGTTTTCTAAAGGTTGAGCTGGGTTAAAGTGGCTAGTCACACACCCATCTCTGCCTCTTGAAAGGTTGTTTGAAAGACACAGGCAAGAAATCAGAATCTAGAGTCATCTCTCCATTGTTCCTCCAAGTCTGAAAGCAACACAGTGTTTTGTTTTTTGTTTTCTTGTTTTTTTTTTTTTTTTTTTTTTTTTTTTGTTCCCACTGGGTTTCAGGCTCAAGATCTCAGTCAAACACCTAGTCTTTAAAAAGGCCACAAACGCTTCAGAAATGAGTCTCCCTGCAAGGAACACTAGGAGACACGCTGCTTCACAACACTATTTCATTCTATTCTGCTAAATCACCAGCAACAGTATTTTTTCCACTTTTCATGAAAAATTGTGGTTTTGAGTTGGTTGTATTCAACACCTAACTCTCAGAGCCCGTATGGAACAATACATGTCTAAATTATACTCACTGACACTCTGAGTTAAATGTAGACATTGGCATTGCAAAAGCCAGTGTCTTTTAGCAATGGGTGACTTCTTGCTAGTTTTCCTCCCAAAACCTGTACCTTGGCTGACATCAATAAGCAATGATACCAACAGGAGACAGTTGGGACAAGAGTAAAAATTTAGCTAACCCAGAAAGCCACAGTATTTGCAGGAGCTGACTCTGCCCCTCATAAATCTATAGCCAACCATCAAAAGCACTAAATGTCTTAAGTACCATTTTTTGCACATTCAGAATAAGGTAATATTCTGTACACAGGGAAAACCAAGTCAAGAACCAAAAATAGAAAACAAACAAAACCTAGCACATTAGAGCAACGACTTAGAGATCAAGGTGCCTTGTGCATCATGTGTGAGGACTCCGTGTTCAAGGCACGGAGTCTTCCTTTGGATCACTTTACAATGATCACTGTGGTTCTATTCCAGCACGACTAGAAAAATTTTCTAAACTGCTCAAAGTTCAAGATATGAGCTGCCCAAATGCATACTCAGACTAATACCTGGCTTCGCCAAGGTCTCACTGCTGCCCTATTGCTTCCTCAGAGCCTTTCTGAAAGCAGAAAGCAAAGGTTTACATCTGGAGCACAAGGAATTGGTTCAGTTGAAAGTGATATCCAATACTTGCAAATGGCAGTACTATCACACGCACGCACGCATGCACGCACACACTCACGTGTACACACACACACATACACACACACACACACACACACACAAACTTTTTGAAGCTTATTTTGGTGGCACAGTTTACATATAAGGGCTGAATCATCAATAACAAAAGAAGTTGTGGTCTTATTTTAATGAAATAAAAACAGAAATTAAAAAAAAATATGCATGCTCTCTTAAGTCTGAGTATATCGAGTTGTAAGCATTTCTAGTATGTTTAAATCACTATCGTGATGAATCTTATCGGGCATGCAATTATTGCTTTTTAAAATCCGAAAGACTGCAGTGGAAAACCCATCGGCAGAATTGCATATGACTTTGGGACTGCCCGTCTCGCCTGACCATGCTGTGATGCGTCACGCGCTTCAGCAGAGAGCAGCTGGGCCAGCCTTGCACTTCCTTGCCACGGCAGCGGAAGGACTCTAGCTGCGGAGCATGCAGGCCAGTCTAAATTCCTTTAGAAAGTGACTGTATGAGCACAACTTGCTTAGGTAACCTGGACAAAAGTGGTGGCTCGGGCCTCTGGCTGCTTAAAAAACACCAGAGCGGCATTCTTGATGGCGCCAGCTTGGTCTCACCCCTGTGAGAAGTAAGAATGGTTAAGTAGTGAAGGTCACAATAGGATATTGCTAGACTGAATTTGGAATTCAGCTAAGAATATGATCATTAAAAGCATTTATTCTAAATCTTTCCTTTGGGAAGATAAGCCAGTAATCTTTTAAGCACTAAATTAGAAAGATCTATAGTCATCAGGATTATGTGAACATAAAAAACCAAAACGGCACATTAGAGATCGCCACAACACTTTTGGGGTTTCTTTAAAATAAAAAAAATAAGTATTTTGAAATTCATGGCTTTGATCTTTATGCAAAGCTTTGAGCTTGTTTCTATTCCAGCTTGTTCATCTAAGTTGCATCTACATACACACATAATAAAGACATTTATGAAATACACATTAGGTAATGTATAAAGTCCTAGAGTTTACACCTATATCAGGGATTATTTATCTCTGGCGGCAGCTGCTAGTCATATTTTATTACAGAAATGAGTGGAAATGCTTGACTAGCTAAGGTTTTCAAACCATCTAAGCTGATTGGCTCACTACCTAATGTAAAAGAAAAAATTGTACGCAATTTTGAAATATTTTAGTTTTAAGGATAAATATAATAAAACTTTGTTGTGTTCAGCCTATTGGTTGCTTACTTTGTGAGCAAAACCAAAGGATATTACATTCTCTCTAACGTAGAGCTCAGTGTCTTACTTATGCTGTGGTCAAACAACTAGCAAAAATTAAAATGTGTGTGTGTGTGTGTGTGTGTGTGTGTGTGTGTGTGTGTGTATGTACGTGTGCATGTTATCCTTGGGTGGAATTTATCTAAATCTGTCCTTATGTTGGAGTAATTTTGCTATTATTTTTTAAGGTTCTATCTTATGTGTCATGTGTTAGCATATATATTGCTTTGGGGTAAATTTTGGGGATACTAATTTACATATATTTTCCACATAATATTTATTGTTGAATAAATGTAAAATAATTTTTTATTGAACAGAACTTGAGTTCAAGCAACATACATAATAGTTTTTATTTATTCTTTGAGAACTTAAAGCAAAGAATTTGTGAACCTATTCCTTCCCCTCCTCCAGAACTCCCTAGCCTCCCTACAAGCCATCTTCACAACAGTATCTTCTTTTAAAATGCATGTGGAATACAGAACAGTGTCAGATCCTTTGTGATTGGAGTTACAGATGGATGCTACCTATCATGTGGGTTCTGGAAAACAAACCTAGGTCTTCTTTAAGAACACCAAGTACTTTTAATCTGCACCATTTCATCAGCTCTGTAGTAAAGCAATATTTAATATTACTTTGTATGATCATTTCAAAATGTAACCAAGCATAAATATGTATATAAGCTTATGTTTATGTTGATGATTTTACTACTAACAATTATATATTAAAAAAATTTCAATAACTTCTGTAATTGGATTTCATGTATTTAAAATTAGGTTGAAAGAATATGGAATCATAGAAATTACCCAACAATAAATTTTTGTTTAGGAAATGAATGTTTTCCAGGAATTGATGATGAGTAATTATGTTTTAATATTCCAAGTTTATGATGTTTAAATCATTAAAAAGAAATATCTGTGGATCTTGTGGAGGGTTTGAAATATATCAAAACCAGTGCTTTAACAGACACAAATGGAGGTATTTAGTCTTCATAAGCGCAGTGTCATCAGTCTCTGTTATTACTTTGGCTTTTCTGTCTTCGCTTGACCTTAAGCTAGTCAGGCAATTATGGTCTTAGCTTTTTCCTAATTTTGCCTTAAAATTCTTTGACCTCTATTTTTAGGGAACCACATAATTTTAAATCTTGAATTATCTAATCTACTTTTAGCTCTGACTTTTGACCCCAACCAACACTGTTACCTTCAACTCAACCATCCCTTGTTATCCACAGGGGATCAGATCCAGGAATCTACAAAAATCCAAACCAACAGATGTACAAGTCCATATGTAAAATGGCCTAGTATTTGTAGTATATGCATTAACCTACACAATACTCTCATATATACATTATTAAAAATACAAGATACAATGTAAATAATAATTACCCTATTTTCTTTTAGGGAACAGTGGGAAAACAGTATGTATCTATTTGGTAGACACGTTTTTCTGTGATCTTTTTGATCAGAGGTTGACTGAACCCCAGTATGCAGAATCTATGGGCATGAAGTGCAAAACTTAAATCCCTAATCAAGCTCTTTCCACAACAACCTAGTAAGCTTTCTCAAAAGCCCATTTTGAAGAGAAGAATTGTCATTTTTCTGGTTCCTCAGATTCTTTAGGTCAGTTAAGTTGCCAATTACTCTCACCTCCCTATTATTTTAGCCCATAATTTCATCATCTCATTGCTATAACGATGTGTTAGGCAATCTCCACTATCTCTCAGTCTAACCTGCTTTGCCCTCTAACAACAGATGTTCCTAAGATTCCCCTTTCCAATTGCTTCTGTCTCAGAACACTCTTTTGTGACTGTGCAGCCAATTCTAAGCTCTGACTGACTTACTGTGAGATACTGCAAGAGGAAGGAAACTTCTAGACACCCTTTCCTCTGTCTCTCTTTTCACCTTGGCAGTCAGAGCTTGTTATTAGTCCTGGCTTTCTCACTTTTTATGATGTGACCCCAAATATGAGGCCTATTTGAGTCTTCTCCATTTAACCTCCCTTCCCATTCTTAAGCACCTAAGAATTTAACACAGTCCTGTAAAATCAAACTTTTAAGTAGAGTTTTAATGACTTTATGAGTTTGTTTGGAAGCATGTGATAGAATCTGTCTTTGACCCAACTAGACAAAGTGATCAGTGAATGCCTGCTAGTTATTTCATATTTCTTCTTAAACCAATCTATGCCATGTGGTTGAAAATAAAGGCAGAATTGATTCTTAGTTTACTGGGATGGGCAATATAAATTAGATGTGCTACACACACTTTTTGTGCAACACTGAAAGCAAACATTGCTACCTCGTTTTTTTTTTAATTTTTTAATTTTTTATTTTTTTGTATTTCTTAGCTTTGAAAGATACTCTAAAACATGAGAAGAATAGGAACACTGTGTGTGAGTTGTAACGCTATAAACTTCTAGTAAGGATTTTAGAGCAAATTATCTTTGTATACTTGGTTTTCAAAAGTTCCAAGAGAATTCAGAAAATCAGACATTATTGGTCGGATTCCTAGGGTGTTCATGTTGTACCCTCCAGCATATTTTTTTTATAACTCCATCTGTGCTAGATTAACTTCCAGCTGTTAAGTCCAAAGGCCATAAATGAATAATAGTAAAATGTTTTAATTGAAATAATGCCACTAATCTATTGTCATTCAACCCAAAGAGTTCAACGCATAAAGCATAAGAAAATTTTGCTTTTTTTTTTTCATTCTAACTACTGCTAGTATGAGAATAAATTTCCCATCTGTAGTGCCGCTATAATCTCCAAGTGTTAATTCTTAGTACTTTCAAGTTAATATAGAATATGCTGTTGGCTTGCTCATCTTCAACAGGAAAAATATCAGTATGGCTTGTACCTTCTGAGGAAACAATGTACATTCATAGATAACATACTCTATTATGGTAAATAAAGTACTTAAATGTGAGTAAAGACTATATGAAACTTTCACAATGATGGTGCAACCAACATAAAATTCATTGAATTTTGAAAAAAAAAAAAAGAATAACTAATTAGGGGCAAAATGTGTTAAATGGGATCCATTTATTCAGGGGTTACATTTTTAAATCAGGCTTTCATGTCATGAAGAAAATGAACATTTTAATTGCTCAAGTTGTGATTTCCTGTGGAAATCTATAATTAAATGAATTTACCTATGTCCATGAGGTTCCAATACTACCGTACGATACCCATCTGTTTTTGTGAGTGGTGGTGGGTACTACAGGACCTCATGCGTGCTAAGCATTCTACCTCTGAGCTACACACCCAACCCATTAATATCTCTTGATAAAGCACCTAAAGGTAAAAACAATACTGAGTAGCCAAACTGCAAGGACAATGCAAAGCATGAAGCAAGAGCTGAAAAGTGCACTTACCTCCTTGCTTTCTTCTAGTTCTGACTCGCTGCTGAACTCTTCCGTGTTTAAGTTCTCAAAGTCAGACTCTCCCACAGCAATGGGCACGGTCACAGTGAGGCTGGGGTTGTTGATGAAGGACATATAGTCATTTTCATCGATCACATACTTTTCAACACTGCTTCCAGTACCTACACCACTGGTGGTTCCATTGCCATCTTTAAGATAATTAAGCTCTTTGCTTATTTCAATGCCTGTGTTATTGGACATGCAGCTGTCTATTTTGTTGCCTTCATGGACTTCTATAACTTTTGGCTTTCGCAAAAAGGCTTTTCGGAAGCACTCCCGTATCTTATTTTTCACATAATCGATTCCCTTTTGCATCCTCCCCACTGCAATCTGGAGGTTGTTCATTTCGTTATCATCATCAGTAGCAGCAAGGTTGTCTGAACTAAAGGAACTCAACAATAAGGCCAGAAAGAGATTCAGAACCTAAATGGAAAAAAAAGGAGTAAAAGTTCCATGTTAATACTGAAACAGGCGTAAGTAGACAGGGAGCTCAGATCTTTGCTACAGCCATTTTAACAAATGCTTTTGAATGGTTAGTGTACTTCAGGCTTCACGTTAAAACCACATAACATTTGAAGGGCAGAATTTCTACCTGTGGTAAAAGGAGAATGCTAGCTTAGGAGCCCTTCTCTACTGAGAATAGCAGGAAAAAAGAAACAATAATATCACATTTACCCATACTTGCCAGTAAAAAGACAAAACACCACTTTCAATGTCTCTTGCCTTGGATATTTTCATATTCATTATTCTATTTCCTCTTACCAGCTTGTATATGGACTGTCTAGCTTCATATGTACAAATAATCAATTTATCTAATAATCTACTGATTTGTACAAAAGCACGATGCAGCAGAAACATAGATTTCTCTGGTTCAGTGGATACAAACAGTAAAAGCAGACAGCACAAAGTACACAAGGGTTAACATATTTCCCATCAAATATACTTTAAAATTTGGGTGTTCAAATACTGTAGAAAGTGGAGAAAATTCTAAAATATTCTAAGGTTAGCCAGACTCGTATAATGCACATTCTTTTTCTTCTCAGTCTTGTGGTGTGTCTTGACTCGCAGCATACCTGGTGATCTGTGGCTATTGCACAGATACCACAGAATGTCTGATATAAAATGAAACTTAGGTACAGTGATATTTTAGCTTAAAATATAATTGCTGAGTTTCTTCATATGGTAGAAGGACAATACTAGTCAGGATCCAGGATCTCTTTTTTATTTTTTTTTTAAATACTGTATTTTTATCAGAATCTAGGGATATCCAGTTTTGTATTTTAAGAAAAAATGTATGTATCCTCCTATTATTCTTTTGAGTATTATTTGAAATGTACCCTTCAAAGGAAGGCCCAATATTACTATATAAGTAATTACTATATCCACATATGTTTCCTGAATTTAAGTATTAAACATGTACCTTTATGTTGGGGTATTTAAAATTAATTAAATTTGTTCTTGTATAGTTTCACTCATGTGTATAAGACACAATGACCACTCCCAACCTCTACCACCATCCCACTATACCTATCCATCTCCCTTAAGCCCACAGATCCCTCTATTGCATTCAAATCTATTTCTTTTATCCAGTGTGATTAACTGAGACATTGATGAGACCATAGCTAATTGGAACTAAATGGGCTCAGCAGTGGGGGACACAAAGACAGTCATCTCCTTCTCGAATCTAGGGAATGGTTTAAAGTAGGGACTTCAACTCTAAACACACTCTCTCTCTCTCTCTCTCTCTCTCTCTCTCTCTCTCTCTCTCTCTCTCTCTCTCCCTCCCTCCCTCTCTCTCTCTCTCTCTCTCTCTCTCTCTCTCGCTGTCTCTGTCCCTTCCTCCCCCTCTCTATAGCTTGCTCTATCTTTGTGTGAATGTGTTTGTCACTTTCTTTCTGTGTATGGTTGCATATACATAGATACATATTTGTATAAGTGTGTAATTATTCAAACTACACTATATTATTTCTTTTAATAAAGCAAAATCAGATAAGAATGTATTTTGTACCCTATGGTAATTATAAACCACATCTAAAGTATAATACTCCACTTTATTAAAAGTTTTTCTTAGCACTGTGTTTAACCCGCACCTTTAATAAAAGACTGTGAATTGTGAACATGTAAAAGTCCACTTCAGTATAAAATAGTTCTATATTTAGGGTTTAAAGGCATTATCATATCAAAATAATATCATAATACAGTTTGTTTTGATAGGAAACTCATTTTTGACACCCCTCTATCCTTATTCCCTTCACAGCACGCCCACTTTGCTGCACTGTCAAAGACAGGGGGCTCCAACCTCAGAGAATGTAAATAAGATGTTCCTTATCTGACAGTCAACTTGGAGATTATATTCACAGCTTACGCCATTTCCCACAGCCCACACTCGTTCCTATTTATGAGCATCTGCAGTATTTACGTACCACGAGGTTCCCAATCACCATGACCAACATGAAGACAATAAGGCACATGGTCTGGCCAGCGACCTCCATGCAGTCCCACATGGTCTCTATCCACTCCCCACACAGCACACGGAACACGATCAGGAAGGAGTGGAAGAAGTCGTGCATGTGCCAGCGCGGGAGCGTGCAGTCCTCGTTGATCTTGCACACACACTCCTTGTAGCTCTTCCCAAACAGCTGCATCCCGACCACGGCAAAAATGAAGACGATGATGGCCAACACCAGGGTCAGGTTTCCTAGGGCGCCCACAGAATTGCCGATGATCTTAATGAGCATGTTCAGTGTGGGCCAGGATTTTGCCAACTTGAAGACTCGAAGCTGTGATCAAATAAAATAAAATTTAGTATGTTTGGAAGCCAGACTATTATTTTCTGAGCCTGTCGTAATGTAGGTTCAAAACAAAGGGTGATAATAATATTAACGAATTATTTATTTATTTATTTTTATACAATATTCAGCCTGCAGGCCAGAAGACTGCACCAGATCTCATTATAGATGGTTATGAGGCACCATGTGGTTGCTGGGGATTGAACTTAGGACCTTTGGAAGAACAGCCAGGGCTCTTAACCTCTGACCCATCTCTCTAGCCTGGTAGTAATATTAGAATTGTAAATCAAGTCATATCATTTAAACACAATTTTTTTATAGTTCTCATTTTAGATTTACTGAAAGATGTACCTATGAAAAAATTATTACTTTAACTACAGACAGACACTGCTAATACATCAACGGTCACCTCAGACTCGAATCTAGAAATTGAAAGATGAATGGTGACAATATGAATTACACTTTTTTGTAATTTTAAAAATGGGTGTGAAATGAGATAATCTGATTTTTAAAAGTATTTGTTCTATTTAAATATATATGTTTACTTACTTTTGAACAAAAATGTAGGTGCGACTCGTAATTATTTTTGCTATCATATAAAACAATTTGTGATTTTGTTTAAGATACCAAATCATCACTTTTTGGGGTGGGGGTTGAGACAGGGTCTCTGTGTAGCCTTGGCTGTCCTGGACCCGCTTTGTAGACCAGGTTGACCTCGAACTCACAGTGATCCACCTGCCTCTGCCTCCCGAGTGCTGGGATTATAGGCGTGAGACACCATGCCTGGCTATCACTTTTTTTTTTTTTTTATGTGTTGAATTTGTTTTGTTTTGGTGACACATTCTCATGGGGCCCAGGCTGGCCGCAAACTCATGGTATAGCTGAGAGGAACTCTGAACTAGTTCTTCTGGCTTCACCTACCAAGTGCTGGGGTTAGAGATACACACCACTATTTCCGGCTTCTACATGCTAGAAAGTAGTTGCTTTAATAAGAATGGGGTTGACTGAAAACCTGACGTTAATTGGGCCTTAATGATTTTTATTTTGCTCCTTCTTTTTTATTTTTTCTTCTTCTTTACCTTACAGGTAAAAAAAATGAAAACAATTTCAGAATATGTAACCAATTTAGAAAGAACACACACACACACACACACACACATATATATATATGTATATATTAAGGTCTCCTACATAGTGATTTGTGAACTATCTCAAACATTTTTATTATTCTTAGAAAATAGATCATATTTGTCTTGAAAAATCATGGTTATACATTTTCTGGGGGATATCTACTTGGTGCAATTAAAATGCTATTTTACAAACGGATATTTATATAAACATACTTTTAAAAATAAATGTTATGCTAATGAAAGAGGATATAAATGGAGTGAGATACCAGTCTGAAGGACCGAAGCACAGACAGCCCCTCCACATTTGCCAGGCCAAGCTCCATTAAACTCAGGCTAACAATAATTCCATCAAAAATATTCCAGCCCTCTTGGAAATAATAGTAGGGGTCCATGGCAATGATCTTTAGGACCATTTCGGCTGTGAAGATCCCAGTGAAGACCTGGAGGAAAACAAAGAGTGGCTCTTCAGCCATGCTGACCACGGGCACAGCAAAAATTCAGAATGTAATTAAACAGAGCAAGTGCAGACTTCTGACTTTTAAATGAAACAAATCAATATCAGCTGAGCTCTTTCCCCACAAGCTAGCATTGTGTGAAGTAGGTTTTTCTTATTTAACAAATCAGCTGGATTTCCAGGGAAACAAACTTTTAAACCTGTCACTGTGTACACTTGCAATCTCACGCTGCATAATAGCTATGGTATCACTGACATTGTGGAGCGTAATGCTTCTACAAAGCAGCGCTCTTACCTTTGGTAACTTCATAAAAATTTTGTTATTGAAAATAAATCCACATATTATTGGAAGTTACTAACAATTACTTAAAATTGGCTAAAATATATACATTTTTACATCTGCATTTTCCTTCTGCATTTTATAAACACTCTTGCAACCAAAGAGTGTCTGCAACAAATGTTTTGTAATAATGGTCTCTGGCTGCCGGCTGCAGAATTAAGGTTAATGGATTAATAGAACAAGGGACTGCAGATTTAATTGAAACAAGCAGGAGAATATTCTCAGTATTACACATGCATAATTAAAAATAATGTGGTGAGAATAGACAAAATATGTATTTGACAATAGAAATAAAACAGAACATATTACACATTGAATTCAAACTTGAAACCACAGGCAACAGAAGCATAGGTGCATACCAGGCTATGCAACTATTCTTACCAAAGTCTTTAAAAATAGTTATTCTAATTCTTTATAGGTAAAAAATCTATGTTATGATGCTAAAGTCAGTACTAAACTAAATCAACCTTTATCTTGAAGAAGATCTCTCAATATAAATGTACTAGAATCATTTAGTGAGTTAAAACATATTTCTTTTAAAAATTCAGACACAAAAATAGCTGATATCTCATTTTTAAATTATACAGATACAAAAGGAAATATTAATTTCAAAGATACACCTGAACTGTTGTTGGTCATATGTTTATTCATATAAAAGTAAAATGTTTTGTAATCAAGGTGGAATACATTTTGAAAACATGATGTTTTCATTTTATACAATAGCTCATCTTGGGATTTTTTTTTTACAAATAGTTTCCCTGGTGAACTTAAAATCAGTTCTAACTCAAACAGATTTGATTTGTGTAAAGGTTTCATGAGCAGATATTATTTAAAACAGGCACCCTGATGATAAAAATGCAATAAAACAAGCTAGGAACTCCAGGCTAAATGATCCTCAAATATCTCTTCTCACAGAAAGTCACAATTAATCTTTTCGGGTCTGCTGAGATGACTAGCTCTCCTGCGGTTAACAAATGTGTAACCCAGAGTCAAGCTTTCATCCAAAATGTAATGCCACCATGAAACTTCTCCTTAAGAATATTTAAATGAACACTTTCATTTCAAAGTTACAAACATTTCTCCTAACTGTTTCTAATGTAGGTTGTACTTTCTAATGTAATGCTGTTGTACTTTCCCGAATTTTTAGCGCTGTCACTTAAGTTGTTAAGGAAGTAGTTCTCGGACATAATATGATGCGTAGACTCTCTTTGGTTTATAGGATCCCTATACTAGAAGCTTGAATTTTAATATGGCTGGGGGAAAAAACTCAAGAAAACAAAACATCAGAAAAAGACCCCACAAACAAACAAACAAAGAAACCAACAGAGTTCTGTGAAAACAGAGAGTACCAGAGAGAACTCAATAGAGATTTTGAGGTCTCCCGATACTCAAATTGAATCAAGCCAATCATCAGGGAAGTGATATAATGTTTATGTAATGTAGAAACTACAAGAGAGTGGAGTCCTTCATCAAAATCAAGACAGAAGCTCCTATAACCCTTTTCTATACTTTTGTTCTTAATTCCACCTACACTTTTATGGTTTCATTTATAAATCACTACATGAGCAACAATAGGAGAGCCTGTTGAAACTGTCATTTGCTTTAACGAGTGAGTTTCAATACACCCCTAGCTAAATATAACCATGTATCATCTATGATGTATAATTTAGGACAAACTAACTCTTGCTTTAAGACTCAGACTTGAAGCTTTTGACTTGTGCTTTTCCACTCACTCAATTATCCTATACACAAGTTGTGTCATCCTATCTTTACACTGCAGCAGCTTCAGCACTGGGAGACCATACAACACCATTTCCTTCTATATTCTGGAAAGTTTTCCAAACATTCCTCACTTATTCAATTTCCCCAATATCCTGAGAAAAACATAAAGTCTAGGGGCAGAAATATTTTCCATCGATACTTCAATGAAAGGTTCAAGAGGTTAGTGGCATGCATGTGGGAGGGGAAGGAAACTGTTCAGTGGGAACATGCTAGATGCTAGGCACACTGCTAGATTCTTTCACGTTACCCCACTTGACCTGCACAACATCCTCAGAGATGGGCATCATTGCACTATGTCAATAAAAAAAAAAAAAAAAAAAAAAAAAAAAAAAAAAAAAAAAAAAACAAAAAAAAAAAACAAGGCTCAGAGTACTGTATTTTTCCAGAGCCTATATTATTCATCTACAATGACAGTTATAATCGGGTCACACCGTCTGTTGACTCCAAAGTGTGTGTTATTTTTACAAAAGCCTGACTCCCGAACTAGCCTCTTGGGGATAGAAACAACCAATCATTTGTTTATTGAGGAACTACGATATAGACACAGTGGGAGACCCAAAACAAGATGGGATGCAGAGTCTGCCACCGAGAAATTCACAACAGACAGAGAAACCACAGCTTACAGGGTAAGAACGTTCATTGGGGATTAAGGTGAAATGGCCTAATGTGGGCTGAACGCCATGTTAGAAGAGAAAGAGGAGGGAGTGGAACTTGGAATAATATGAATTGAGAAGTGAGAACACTCTAAATGTGGAAACAGTGGACAGAGAAATACTCAAATACAATAAACCTCTGTGTGGTATTGTGACAAGGCTTTTCTGATGTGGCTGAGCAGGGATTTATACAGGAAACAACAGACATTAACACCAGAAATATTTTTAAGTTTTTTTTAAGAGTGAAACATAAATACCCTATTGGGACTCTAGATGAGAGAAGCATGGGAGAATAGCAAAGTAGAAGGATCCAGAGGGTCCTAGAAACCTACAAGTAGAACATGATGATAGGAGGAGGAGACCTGGCAGCACTCAGAGGAAGGACAGCAGGTTACCAAGAAGAGACTTGATACCCTATGAGCATATACAGGGGGAGGAAATCCCCCTCAGAAACAGTTATAGGGGAGGGGAATAATGGGAAAATGGGAGGGAGGGAAGAATGGGAGGATACAAGGGATGGGATAAACATTGAGATGTAACAAGAATAAATTAATAAAAAATTAAAAAAAAGAGAGAAACATAAATACCCTGAAAGAAGAAATAATGAATTTTTTTCATACCAAGTAAATATGAGAAATAAAGCAAAAATTAAGTCCAACTGGTTGTAGCAGTTCTGCCTTTGGGGCGAGAAGGGTCTGTTAAAGGTGGCACAAAATTGAAGTGTGGCTGATAGCACTTCTAATAAATAGTGGGAAAGATGGCCATTCAACTGTGACCAACCTAGCATTTAAAGCAATCCTTGGCCACTGATCTATGACAGCTGTAACACAGAAAGGAATGAAGCTCATGCTGCTTAGTGTATCATCCCTAAAGTTGCTGTGTGTACAAATAATTGAGTGAAAAACATCATAAATGATGTGAGGAGTCCAAAACCTAGTGACAGAAGTCATAGAGACAGTCAGGGATGGACAGATAGTCATGATCAAAAAAATAATCAGGAAAAAAAAATCATCATCACAACATTATAGGTTTCAAAGTTAAAGAAAAAGGTGGGTGTTCTCCTGAGTCAAACACTACAGAGAGGATGAGGTGACTTGTAAGTATGCATACTTATGACATTGACTCCCAGCTTTCTTTGCCATCCTTCTGGTGGGACTAATTTCTCTACCTGTATGACTACTCAGGACTGCCATGTTTTCACATGGCCATACCCACTTCCCTTCCCTAGGCTGGTTAAACCAGAGGTGACTGCCTATGAAATATGCCCAACATATTTCTATCATGAAAACTTTGAACTGGAGTTCAAAAAGAAATTTATCTCTTTCTTGATTAAATGATGTGAGGTGTAACACTTGTGAGCTACCCTAGATGATGCAGCAAATATTTCCACTGTTCCCAAGATTAGATCCTGCATCTGAGCTGCACCATCATCCTTCACAAGGCTTGGTCCTTCATCCAGCTCCATCCCTATCCTTCACGCGCGCTTGAGATGGTAAAAGGAGGGTGTTGTTTAATAATGTATGCAAACTCAACTGTCAAGTTGAAACTCTAGGGAAGAGATAATGGGAGTGAAGTGGAATCAGACAGAAGGAAAAAACCCCACATGTTTGGGGGAGTTGAGTATTTCACTTACAAACATGAGTTAGCCATTTCATAGATGAGATTCATTTGGCTGAAGGTTTAACATCCGAAATGCTTTCCAATTATCAACAATCTTAGGACTCCTCCTTTTCACTCCCTTCTCTCCCTCTTCTTTCTCTCCATATCTCTTTCTTCTGAATTATGGTCTTACTCTGTGGCTCATGCTGCCCTAGGACTTATGGTCCCTCCCACCTCAGTCTCCTGAACACTAGGATTTTCAGTGTGTGCTACCATGCCTACTTCTGATCATCCTATTTTGAAGGCACAGTCCTCATTAGGGACTTTACATCCCTAAAGACTGAGGATTTCTATTGTAAAAGTGATAGGAATAATAAGCCATCTGCCGTAAGGCAAGAAAATTTGTTTCAGAATACATTTGATGGTCACAACTGGAGGGCCCTACAATGTAAAGCCCTGATTTGAACCTTTCAATCAGCAAGAATAATGTGATCAGCCTTCACATGCCAAGCTGCAGCCACTTCAACTTACAACTCTTTGAAAGACAGCTATACTCTCCAGTTATTAAAGTACTTGGCAGAAACTATAGTAAAGAATCAGTTGTCCCACGTGGTTTGTGGGAAACATTTCTGGACATTATGCATTGTGGATTCATTGGCAGAAAAAGAGGACACACGTTGCAATTCTCTCACTATCTTTCATACAATAGAGTTATTAATTAGTACTAAATTTGATACATTCAATTTTAAGAACAAGTTAATGTCTATATGCAAAAGGTTAAAATATTAAAAACTCATGTAGCACAGAGGTTATTGAAGACGCAAATGTACATCTGGATGCAGAAGCAAAGGCCAGTTCAACTCAACTGGATGAAAAGGATGGCTAAAACGTAAATGCATTTTCTACTCAGTTCTGTGTTAGAATAGACATTTGCTTCTGATATTGCAAAGTTCACTGCAGGTGTGCCATGATGCTACCTAGCTATTGTCAGGACCAGGGTGGAGTTAGTCAGTGACCCAGAGGGAAGCAAAACACATGGACTCCGGTACTCTGAGGGAATGTAAAACTGGTTCTTAAAGTGTTCCTTTTTGAAATGTACTTGGGGTATACTAAGCTGCACACGGATTGCTATAGTATGTGAATTTATCCTCAGAATGCCTCTAAGGTGTGTTCAAGATCATAATTTGTGGGTTCTCCAAAAGGCTTTGATATGAGCATGGAAAGAGTACTAAGTAATATCATCCAGACACAGATGCTAATTACTGTATTTTAATGAACCAGAGAGCAAGCCATTTCCCTGTAGATCAATGACAAAGATATCAAATTTTTAAAATACCATCTTTAAATAGTCTAAGTTTTTCACTTTTGAGCACTACTGAATGTTGTAAAGAAAGTTAACCAAAATCAAATAGATATAATTATTTAAGTTTTTGTTTGGCTTTTTTTCCATGGACTTCTGTGAGGAGCCAAGGAAATGCCGGGTATATGAAGTCTTGGGTGAATGTGTATTGTTGACATGACCCACTAAGTCAAAAACCTAGCCTCAGACCCATGGAAAAAATGACAAAACCCTCTCTTTGGGAGCCAGGCTCAAAAGAATGGCAAAGCCTTCTGGTCCATGCATGCATGTTGATAGTGTGTTCAGGAAACACCCATCAGCTTCTGTCTGCCCCACATTTACAGGCTGAATGCTGCTCCTCAACAAAGACTGCTTCTACTGAGGTAAGCCAAACTACTCCTTGATTTGTCTATATACTAACCCTGCTCCCTTGTTCAACTCTATGCAATTACCTCATCTCTCTGTTCAAATCTATATAAGAAACACACTGAGTCCACCCTACCAAATCCCGACTAATCTGTGTCCATGTATCTGTTTGCTTTTCTTTAGTCCCTCACTGACCCAGTCAGGCCCATCCCTTTAGCCTTGTAAGGATGCAACAGCCTTTACAGAAACACAAAGCAGCCATGAATTTACCTACTGAAGATTAAAGAGCAAAATATTTATCAGTGCTTGATAATTGGCAGTGAACTCTATACCGAATTATTTGTGGGTCACAGGCCTAAGGATGATGTTAAAGCTATGTTACAGGCTGCTAAAATGATTTTTGAATGTTATGAATCATCTTGAACTATAAGACTGAGTCCATGTTGTCAGAACCAAATTCTAGGCAAAACAGATGAACTGATGTCAGTTTTAAAATCTGCAAAAATGGGGAAGGTTACTTGCTTGGAACTACATCTAAGTGCAATCTTCCCTTTGATTACAACCGTGACACACTGAAAGTCCTACAAATGCATTTCACCAAGCATTTTTTTCTAGAATGAGTCCTACTGAAGCTATGTATTATTAAGTGATTCACTTCTAAACAACTGTACCTTTTAAAGGTAGAAATTGGGCTGGCACAGCGCTTAAGAGCACGGGCTGCTCTTTCAAAGGACTGGGGTTCGATTCCAAGCACCCACATAGTGGCTCACAAGCGTCTGTAACTCCAGTTCCAGGAATCCTGACATCCTCACACACACACACACACATACCAGCAGACAGAACACCAATGTACATAAAATTTAAAAAAAAATAATTTATAAGTAGAAATGGATTCTTTGGCCATTGTTTCAAAGAGTCTGGTTTCTATAAAGACCCTGTAAAGTCAAATCTTGTGGAGCTCTCATTTCCAGTATGCAATCCTCTAACCTGTGAGGAGTTTATCACGATATGACACCGTGGCTAATCTGCAAAGACACTGTCCTACATAATCAGCCTCAACGAAAGATGAAATCCAGATCCTATCTGAGATACACTGTAATCCTCCTTTAGATGTCTCTGCTTGTGAAGAAAGAAGATAAAATTTTCAGTTTGGTACAGCACAGATTGTATTTTTTCCCCCTTTCATTGCTCTCTCCCCTACAACACTTACCAGGTTTCCCACAGTCAGCACACTGCTGAACTGGTCAGTCATGGGATAATGCTCCATGGCCATAAACAGGGTGTTTAACACAATGCAGATGGTGATGGCAAGATCAACAAATGGATCCATCACAATTAGGTTCACGAGGTGCTTTACTTTTAACCATGCCCCACAGCAGTCCCAGATCAAAAACACATTAGCAAATCTATACCAGCATGGTGGGCACTTCTGCCTAGATTCTTCAAGCTCTGGGTAATAAAGAAGAAGAATATTAAATAACAGTAAGGATTAATTACTGTTTCTAGTAAGTGACATATTGTTTGATAATAAAAATGATGCTTACTCATGGGCATAGAAGTTCATGCTACTGGGATTAACGGACTGTACAGAAAACAATCTTATTACATATTACCTTATTACATATGGACATTCCCAAAATATACATTTAAATGGAATGTTGACATTGATCCGCTTCCTCTTTTTAAATATAAGTAAGTACTTTGAGTTTAATACTCAATTTCAAAATAAGTAGCAATCAAACAAAAATGCAATAAAATAACTCCCAAGCAGACCTTTTAAAAAGAACTTTATGGGGATGTTAAACAGTGAATGTTTGTGTCAAGTGTCCTTTAGAGGATTTTTATTACTGTGAATATAGGTGGTGAAAGAAGCACATCTTTAGGAACCTCATTTGAACGGAACACAAGCTTGGGTTTGCCCAACTCATTGCTATCCCTCTCTAACCCTTGTCTCAAATCTCTACACACTCAGGCCGAAATGAGAAAGGATTTACTCTGTTGGATAACGTAACATTAGCATAAGTCTTTAGTGATACGATATGAAGTTGGAAAAATGCCACTCTACAAGCAAGTTAGGGGTCCCGGTAAAGGAACCCAGGTCAGCACTCATTTTTACAACCAATAGGAGTTATGTGAAAGAGAGCTTTTCACATAAGTATATCTGTGACAGGACTCTAGACTTGGCAAGTCCTTAGACTGTCTGCAAAGATAACACGGGTTCAGAGCAGACAGCTAATGGAAAACAGACTCTCTCAGCCTGCATCTCACCCTCCATGGTGTTGGTCAGGATGCTGGCTATGCTCATGGCTCTTTGTCTTCCAGAGGAGTCCTCCAGCATTTCCATCGAAATCTGGTACGAACTTAGCCTTCTCTTCCTGACTTCCGTTTCAGTGGTGGTACCCTGCAAACCAAATACTGATGGCTCAAACCACCCTTCTCCATGGATAACACAAGAATACATAGCAACTCTCTAGAAAATCATGCTTCGTGCAGGTTTTCTCAGGTAATAATCCCAGATACTAATAAGACATTAAGACATTAGATAGATTATTGTACTATATAAATGCATTTTTAAAGACCACAAATCCTTTGACAAGAGTTCAATAGCTGGATGCAATTTTATATAGCAACTGTTTTGCACAAGCATTTTAATCAACATAGCAAAGTTTGGGGGGAAGTTTTTCATAAGCATGCTGTAATTAGTTTTTGACTCAAATACAAATTATCTTTCAACTTATAGCACTGAGGAGTATGTCAACCTTTCCACAAAACTAAATATTATTATATAGTCTCAAGGCTGGGTTATTTTCTTTGAGGCTATATTGACAAACTGACATATATGGGCCTTTTTTTTCCATGCACAAACACAGATGTACAATGAAATGTGTGTGCTTTCCTGAGATTTATTTTCATATGACATATTGTAATCAACACGTCTTATTTTGGAATAATTTTTAAAATAGGATTATAATATTGACAGTTGTATAAAACTGTCCATTATCAATATATTAACAATTACAATATTTAATTTTGAGAATACAAATGATTCGTAATCTGAGCTGATTGATGATTATATAATTTCATGGAATCATTGATAATGATGATTTGATTGTGAAAGTGCTCATCATTTTGTTTTTGTGGTAAGTCTATTGTAGTTGTAAGTTTGTGTTTTATCTCAAGACTTTAAATTTTGAGTACTTTTGACCTAAGAAGATAATAATTCTACAGAAATCAGGTGCTTTGTTCTATTTTATCTTCAGTTGCTTTTGGTTTTGTTTTGCTTTGTTTTGTTTTGTTTTCATTCAGTTAATCATGTCATACTTTTAAGCACTTTCATTTGGAAGAAGTAGGATCACAGAACAGGCTCAATTGCCCAGGCCCGGATTTTTTTTTTTTTTTTTCTTTTTCAAATTTAAGTAAAGTGTCAGTGTAGCTGTTTTTATGTATTATCACCTCTGGCAGAAGTTGTCCAGTAGGTGACGTAAGAGCTGATGGTCCACCCACCAAGGAAACCACACCATTGCAATCCACAGTGCTGTGCATCTTCCCATTTGCTGGAAGCCCTGGCACCATCCTGGATGACATACTGGCCTGACTAACGTTACTGTTGCGTCGCTCTCCAGGTCTGTGCGGCACAAACAGTGAGTCTCTCCTGCTCTCGCTATCTTCAAACGTGCTGTGCTCATCATCGGCAAAGTCATTCTCAGACCCCACGTCCTTCGCCCGACCTCTGAAGCTGAAGATGCTCGTTTTGCTATTGCGTCTTGGGGAAAACAGGGAGCCACGGATACTCAGGAGAGACTGAGGAGAAAGCAAGGAATGAAGAGATCGGGGAGAGGAACAGGGTGGGATATCATTGTTTAATAAAAAATCTTAACGTTGCAGAAACTGCTTGCTTTTGGGTTGGCGTAAGTTTGCTTTTAAATACAGGTAGTGGAATTCATAGGAACATGTAGGCTTCCGTTTTGTATTGAAGACCATAGTGCGAATATCAATATACGTTTGTTTGTAAAGCATGCCACGCTAAGACTCCTGGTTCACAATTAACTGAATTCATAAGCACTTCATCTAAGTTTCTCTCTTCCACTGTGAGATGGAGTGTGCTATCACAATACAACACGCCAAGGGGGAAGACACAAGTAGGAGACAGCTTCCACCTGTCCGTGCTGTGATCTGAAGGAAAAGAAACTTGGAGGGGGGAAAATTGGCTCAAGTGACTCTTAGTTCGAATTCTAAATATTTATATCCGATTCTAAAACTACTTTTATCAAAGCATCACCTTGATAACTACAGCATTGAAAAGGATGTCATTGGTATCTTCATTCTCTTCTGGGTTCTACCAGGAAGATCTCTAGAACCCTTTGTCTTGAATCAGGTCACAGAACTTACTGTCCTAATTTTCTAACCCTGTCCACCAGGGCGACCAGAGATCCACTTGATCTGAGGGTCTGTATATCACAGCTAATGTAAGAGGATTTTAATGCTCTCTTTGGTACTCTGCCTACTGCGAATTTAACAGTAGCTTAATGAATGAAGGTGTGTAATGTGACCAGAGCAAAGAAAGTGATTCCTGTGATTTCATGCTAATTCTGTTAATGAGAGACAGGTAATTGAAAGGAAAGATAATCCTAGGCTTTCCTGTTTGTTTTCCTTCCGTGCTAGGCAGTATACTGTCAGCCTCCCTCAGTATTGTCTGGGCAAATGTATACTACTGGGCTACATCCCCAGCCCACAGAAATGTTTATCCTACACATTTACGAATAAACTGATACACTGATCTCTAAGGCCAGGAATTAGGATGTAGCTCGGATCCTTCTTTGACTCTGAATGTATTTTAAACTGCATTGAATAGCTCAGGAGTAATTTTACTTTGGTGATAGTTTCTATAACTACACCAATTCAGGCAATGGAATATTTGTTTGCTCTTCGATCATTAATAATGGCATTTCTTTTTGTTTCCTTTCAAACTCTTTTATTCCCCGCCTCACCTTTTTTCATGGCCACTGTGATTAACACACACACACACACACACACACACACACACACACACACACACACGTACATGCACATGCTCACACACACATGCACACGCACAAGTACACATGCACGTGCCTGCACATGAATGCACCACGTAGCTGTGTGTGAAGCATGGAGGCACATCTTACTGTACTAGCCCTTGGGAAGGAGAAGCAGGAGGATGGAGAATTTTAGGTCAGTATGTGTTATGTTGAAAGATTCTGTCTCATAAACAAATCAAAACAAAACAAAGGTGGCTAATATATGCATATGTTCATATGTTAAACATGCTGGCAGCAACTAGGTTGCACTTCTCCTTTCACCTCCAGTATAAAACCAAATATAATCATAGTGGAGAAAACACAGGAAAAACAGATTCCACTTTGGGGGATTTGTTTATTTTTATTATTTTTTTTAATTTCTCTGTTTAATTAGCTAGGACTAATTGTCCTGGGTGCCATTTTTAACTTTGTGGTGTTCATGAACTTCTTAAAAGGAACTTTTCATTCTGAAATGTATTTTTTTGTTGGGTAAATTCTCTACAGGACCCAGTAGCTGCAGGGCATGCCCACCTATACTGTGTCTCTACAGCACTCAGTTCAAACAAGAGGACAGAACAAATGCCAGGCACAGGGTAGACTGATTCCTCATCCAAGGACTCAAAAACCATGTGCTTCACTTTAATAAAGAATGCTGACCTTTTTATCTTACACTCAACATAACTAATAAATATTTATCTATAGGAGAATGAGTGCTTTGAAACGGCACTTACAAACTACTTTGTCCATTGAAAATACGTATTTTCAGAAAATTAAGTTTGGAATTCTGAGTCAGTACCTTTGAATATATATATATATATATATATATATATATATATATATATATATATATATATATACACACATACATATACACACACATATACACACACACACACATATACATACATACACACACCAAGAGTTCATTTGTTGGGGGGATAATTCCATAATGAGGTAGTTTTAAGATAGAGCCCTTGTGAATGGATGAATGCCTTTCTGAGTTATATATACATCACAGAGCTTGTTTCTCTCTTATTTCTTCTGTATGAGGCCATGTGCCCTTCCATTCATAAGCCAAGATGAAGCCATCACCATCATCTAGCCTCCAGATTATGCATCAAAATAAAGATCTGTATAAACCACTCAGTCTTGACTGTCCTGCTGTACACACACACACACACACACACACACACACACACACACACACACACACATACACACACACATGCATACACACACAGTGAAGACATAGTAGATGTGATTCAGTAACTTGGATATTCAACCCACCATCCAGCTGATTCCAAACCTGGGTGGATCTCTATAGTCAGAGAAGCATAAACTTAACATTTCATTCCAGTATGTCTTAAATTAATTTCTAGGAAGGTTAAATGTAGTAATCTTAACCTACCTGTGTTCTAACACTGTCTCTGAAAAGTGAAAATCTTCTTATGTTATGCTTGGGTGTATGTGGCATGTTTTTACTTCTATAACATATCTGAACATGCCTTTAATTGGCATGCTTTTGTGTCTGGGTATTTTTTTCAGAGCCCTTTCAGATCTTTGAGTTTATTTGAAACTTCTTTTCATGCTTTGGAAAGTATAATAATGGGTGTGGGCACAGCTTTCAAGGCAACAGAACCCAAAAAAGAAGATAACAAAAATAGTATTCAGAGAAAATAAACCAACAATAACACCCTTGAAGATGCGGCAGAGTTAAGGGAATACCCGCAGCTGTGGCAAGCTTTTCTCCAGGGAAAGCTTTTGTGTGGAACTAAAGGACTATTTCTCCTCACCTCAGGCCTCTCAGAACATAAATTACAGGTGTTGGCTTCATTTTGTTTTCCTCTGCTCTAAGAAGATAAGCATGTAGACTTTTTTCTCAATTTTTAATAATAAAAGGGAAAGCGTAAGCATTGATTCTCTGTGACATAACCATGGATACAGGGTCTAAGCCCAAAGAGGGTTGAAAACAATGAAGAAGGTGCAGGAAATTAACAAGTGTTTTAGTACACAGTGTAGAGTGAATATTTGTTGGAAATACTCATCTGCTCCACATCGCTACTTAAATATATCAGCAACTTCATTTGGTTATAACTATAAGCCTCTGGTTTAAAACAAATGGCCCCAGTGTGTCCAAACAAGAGGGACAACATCCTGAGGAAGAGGAGCCTCCATTATATGCCTTTAACTAATTTCATGTTGTACAATAACTATGTATTATGCCTATAAAAGTAGATAATGCAACAAATGTAAAATAACATTTAATTTCACATCAGAAGAAGAGGACAGGGTGCCCATAACTTATGGTTTCTCTGCCTTGAAATTTTCAGGAGATATATTGTTTTGAAGAGTATGCCCAGTCCATTTATGCTGGCTGTCCCTGTTGCCTTCACTGATGCTCTTTTCTGTAAGAGAAAGCCTTCTCGTGCTTACAAAGCAAACACTCTAAATAGAGTTTCTGGCCCAGTTCTGCCCGAGAGTCCTGTACTAATGCTTTCTTTGTTAGTTAGATTTGTAGACTTAGCACTCATCAGTATTTCTTCTACTTTTGGAGGTCTATCCATCTATTTCTCCACCCATCTAATGCATTGTCATCTATCATCTTTTGCCTATCTATCCACAAATACAAAATAAATTGTTCAAACGCACACGCTGCCTTAGCTTTTAGTGTTCAAACATTAACTAGGAGCTACCTTCCTCCTGTCGTTTCTTCTCTGTGGTTCCCTCAGTACCAGCCACCCTTCAAGCCTCACTGCTCTATGAGTGTATTGTTACATAACCATTTTTGCAACGTCCCTTCCACTGAGCCTTCATGCAGGTCCATGATGCAGCTTCTTCCCTTGACCCCTCTAAATCTTAGGATGTCACCTTCAAACCACTCAATTCCCACAGTGTTTATCACCATCCAACATAAGATGTAACATGCTTGACATGCTTACTCTCCATCAACGTTTACAGTGCAGGTCCATTATATCAGTGAATGAAATCTAATTTTTCAGTAATGGATCTTCAACATCTAGAGCTCTTTCTGTTACCTAAATCGTGATGATTAGTGCTACTTCACAAAATTAGTAGAATCTCAAATCCCCTTCGGACTTGGGACTCTCAATGTTTGTGTAGATTCTCTTAGTTGGGTTAATTGGGGTAAGAAAATCAACCCTAAGTGTGAGTGGCAGGGTTCATGGGCTGGGTCCTAGACTAAAGGGAAAGAGCATGGGTGGCAATTGTTAGAAACACTGCTCTGTCTCCTAACTCTGGGTGCCATGGAACCAGCTGTCTCAAGCACCTGCAATGTTGGACTATAACCTGGATCCATAAGCCAGAATAAACTCATCCTCACTTACATTACTTTCATGATCACAGCTACTGGGAAGGAAACCAAAACAGTGCTTAATAAATACTTGCTTCTTGAAGAAACTAATGTATATAAATTTTTAGACAAGAAGGTAAATAATCCCATTTTCCAAAGACATACAATTGTCATGCAAATATCAATAATATGCATGGGATTTATAAATAATTGGAAGCTTTTCAATGTTTTTTTTTTGTTTGTTTGTTTCTTTCATTAGAGATCATCGATTTCAACTTTTCCTTAATGGCATATGATTCCTATACAATGCTTATATAGATAGCTCTTTTAAAGAGTGAATGCAAGGTTAAAGCTGTGAGTTCAAGGATAGTTTGTGCTATATAGTGAGATCCTGTCTAATAGTAAACAGAATCAAAACAAGAAAATAATCAAGTACTCTACTTGGCTAAATTTTGTGACTGACTCTCTCTTTTTGTCAAACCTTTATAATTGTCATTCTTAATTTCATCTAAGTATTATTCCTTATTAAAAGGATGTTATACTCTGTGGTTGATTTACAGGTTTTGTTTGTTTTTGCTTTAAATTGATTGCTTAGTATGCTCCTCAAGGCACTGACAATGGGGTACAATTTTTGAGTAAAATTAACATGATTTGAAGAGTTTGTAACTTATAGCACACAATGTTCTAATAGATAAAATGGGTCTAAAAGCACAATGGTATTTATCAGGGTCTTCAGTATTGTTTACTGTTTGTATTTTGTAAGCCTTGTTTAAGTTACAAAAGTAAAAACTGCTTTGTTGTCTTTGACCTAAAAAATATGCTAATGCTGGTACTGTGAATGGGAGAGTTGGCCTTAATTCAGAGCACTAATTCACTGATTTCAATGTTCCTGCTGCACAAATAGGTAGATTGTAATCCTCTTTTCTTGTATAACATGCCATGCTAATGGAGACTTTTCTAAGTGAGTTTTCATGCTAAAGAAAACAGGCAAATGAATATGTTATAATATAACTTCAGATAGTTAAAACAGTGGCTTCATACAGAAGTCAGGATGGCCACCGTTCTTAAGAAGGGAAAGTTGAACAGCAGCTCTCAAGATAATATCAGTAAAACATCTGAGAAGCAGATTATAGTTTAAAAAAAAAAAAGTCAATAACATGCTCTCAATTTTGTAAAAATGCTTAAAGACGATTATCTTAAAGAGTTACCTGACTTTATTTTTCCAAATCCTTTTGTAAGACAACTGATGATAGATTTTAAATAACTAGACCTTGCCGTTCAAAGGAAACAATACAGAGATCTACCAAAACCGGAGGCAGCGATTATAGATTGCTTATCAGACCTCGGTACCTGGTGGGGAGAGCACAGCTTCTTGTCGCCAGTCAGCCGGTTCCCATCCAGCGAGAAGAGGAAGCTTCTTCGCTTGACACTGTCTTCAGATTCCGACTTGGGAAACCTGTCTCCTTCCCCTCTGTGGTTTCCCTCCAAGTGTTCCCTCTGTCTCCTCTTCTTCCTCCGGTTCCTCCATTCCTTGGCACTCTTGGAGCTTAATTTGGAAGCCTCTGAAGAACTCTCCAGAAGTTCTCCTAACCCTCCTATCCCGCTGAAGTCTCTGGATGCAGCGGAGGCCGCAGCCACTGCCTGTTAAGAGTCAAGGCAAGGAGGTAGATGTTCACAGTAAGTGCCTGGAAGCAGGAATGAAGGCGGGCGACCGCCACCTATAGTCATCAATAACACAGAGAATTCTCCATTCTCGTTTACTTAACAATAAATAACCTCTACCCTTTAAACGGCATAATTACAATGTGCATTAAAGCAAGAACAGCCCAGTGCGGCATCTGATTTGGGCTGGCCTTTAATCCTAAACTCTCTGGAGGTTAGTTCAGGAGACATTTGCAGACCTGAAAGAACTTTCTCTACATTAAAAGCACTTGTTTGCTCGGAGGTAGATCCTCTTTGATCACTGTCCCACTTCTCTCTGGGATTGCTCCTCTTTTGTGTGATTGTGAGTCAGCAAGTGTGTGGTCCTGCTTCATTGGTTCGCTTTTCTTTCAATCTGGTGACATTTAAAGCTCCGGGTGTGCTAGTGTACATTTGTAGCCCCAGCACTGCTAAGGCAGAGGAAGGAGGAGGACTGGGAATTTGAAACCAGCCTGGCCTATATCATAAGGTCCCATTCCAAGCCAACTCAAACCAAACCTTCAGTTTTACCTCACATGGAAGGGCTGGAAGTCGAGTGACCAGCTCCTTCTCATCTCTGGCTTGGATTACACCGAGTCCTGTGGTTCACAGCTCTGAGGTGTTGTAATTAAAGACAGTGGGGCACAGCACTTTCAGTTGTAAAATTTTAAATGCTTAGCAATTTCATACTGTTGTATAAAATAGCATGTACTGAGTTTTTTTCTAAATATTATGAGAAAATCTCATATATTTTTTCCCATATCTTAACATCATGCACTCTCATAAATTTTGAATTTCTAGATTTATCAATGAAACAAAGCCAGCTCTGTGGTAAAAGCATAGCCAATGTTTTGCATTTTCATCATAGGAATAATATCTTTAGGCTGGAAATGATTTAACCATGACTTAGCAAGGATATGAAACAACAGAGCACATATTGAGCCAAGTGCTCATTAAGTATGTTCCTGTTTTTAAACATAAACGCAGAGTAGGAAAGATTAAATTATGAAAATATTGGTCACATGTTTTTATATATGACATTATCAAATATAAATAACTGTAATGTATCTACCTTTTTTTCTATCTTTCACTTGGAGTACAAGTCACATGGGTGTTTTGCTTTGTCCTTTACAGTGGTCGGTACACTAAGTGACTTAGAAAGTCCTCAGTAAATATTTGACCAGCAAAGATTTAAGAGGCGTTTTACAGGCAATTGTCTGACAGTGGTGTAGATTCTGGACAACTTAGCCTTGATATTCAAGCTCTCATAGAAGGCTTGTGAGAATGACGTGGATAAAGACACTATGATTTAAAAGGGGATAAAAGTAAAACCCGTGTAATAAATTTTGTCAGCACTGTGTGCTTTGTTCTTTCCTAAGAAGCAAGCTCTCTTCACTAATTTTGTTTTTCAACTTTATTCCAGCTAAAGCCTTAACATGAAACACACTGTGTTGCCACTTTTCTCGGATCAGTAGCATCTCTGTTGGCAGTTGTATATTGAGTATGGTCTTGAATTTGTGTGTTGGACTTGACAATCCAGAACATGAAACACAGATATGTGTCTACATCAAGCACTGGACTCATGAAGGGTCTCTGGTTTAAACACTTCTAAGAGACAATGCCTGTATGTGGTAGCTGAACCCATAACTCCCCATTTTACCTGTTTAAAAATGGTATGATAGTAAGACAGTCAACATTTTTTTTGATTCTTGATTGTCCATCATTTGTTAAATCACCCATGATGACAGATGAGGAATAGTGGAGATGCTGCATATTATAACTTACATATGTGCAATGAAGTAAATGTGCAAATGAAATAAAGCAGTTGTTGGTAGAAAGTTAAGTACAGTAATTAGTGCATTGTTCATAAGAAGTACATAATATGTATTGCTGGATAAGTGAAAACATGGACCTTTGTTTTATCCAAATAGAGTCCTGGGTTTCCTTTCCTTCTTGTACAGACACAAACGCAGCACTGCCAGAGCCCGTCATTTATCGACTTGTTTGTCCCTAGAAATGTAGGAAGTAGTGCTAATACTCTCTGGCTATAGTCCTGAAACAATTGTTCCCTTAAATCACTTCTGGAGTTTGTTTTGCGTATGACACAATTTCCCTGCCTATTCTGAGTAACAGTTCAAAGCAGTCAAAACCAAAACAGATTTTTTTAAGGCAGCTAAAGCAACCTCCGACACAACACATTTTCCATGTCACTCATCAACTCAAATCTGCCACTTGTTCTGCTCTCAGAGATTGGCTGACTCCCTCAAAGGCAGATGTTTCCTGTCGTCATTCATGTTCGTGCACCTGTTTATGCCAATGTCCTGCTTGCTCAGACTCACAGTCAGTCGTTCATAACTAACATCCTGAACCCCACTTATAACAAATAACAGGTTAGTGCTTAACGTTTATGTAGGTAACATTTTTAGGACATTTCTCTATGTCTCAAAATTATAACTTACACTGTGTCTATGAGCCTTAAAAACACAACTACATGACTAGCCTTTCATTTTAAACATGGAATCAAGTTAAAAACTCATTCAAAGTCACAAGACATTAAGTATGCATGCTTCATATCTACTATTTATATTATATCTCTTAAATGTCATGATTTCAAATTGCATCCTATAGCTAACTCTACTTTCCCAGTAGACCTATAGAGCCTTGGATAGGCTAATCTGCATAATATTGAACTATAAAGGTCACGGATTAAATACAGAGTACAATTACAGTAATTGAGGATAGCACATTTTTGTCTACTGTTAGCTTTTCCATTTTTAAAACTTGCATTTGATTTTGTGAGTCCACTGAGTTGTGTACATTTCACATTTACAAAATGATTAAGCCTACAAAACCCTTAAGAAACATTAAGTAAAAATGAAATCAGTGTGGTGTTTCATGAGGCCATTGGCTAGATGGATGGCAAGCTCTGAAAGGGCTTTAGGTGGTGGACAAGACCTGAGCGTCACTGAAGTACACACAGCATCATGGCGCATCAAGTCAGCTTTCCTTTCCTCTTCCTGTCACTCACAAGACATTATTAGCTATGTTATCAAACAACAACAACAGCAACTACAACAACAACAACAACAACACCAAAACCAAACCAACCAACCAAACAAACAACTAAAATAAACTTGGTACTTTGATTTTCTCCCAAATTACTCCATTCTATGAGCTAAGGTTAAAGTGATATAAACCTAACACTATAGCCAATCATGGTAAATTGGCCACTACAATCCAATAATTAATTATTCAGTGGAGAATGGCACATTCTAGCTGATTTAAACATGAGTTTTAAACAAGCTACTTTAAACTTTTATTAGACATAGTCTAAATGTAGCTTTGGATTGCATTTCTAAAGTCTAAAAGACTTTAATTCATGTCATATTGTCCCTCCCAGTGGCTACAGGACAGAGGAAACTTGCCCTTATATTGTGATATTTGTGACATATGTGTAGCATTTGCAAGTGACTCAGAAGTGTTGAAAAATTAAATTTTGGTTCTATAAATTCCAATTATACACTATAATTCATAGATATACCATCTATTCATCTGAACAAACAAACAAAATTTAAAAAGCTGGTAGTTAAAACATTTTGCTTAGACTTTTACTTCTGGTCCAGCTAGAATAGCAGGAGCCAGATTTCTTCATTCCTGAAAGAATCAATAAAATAGAAAAGTATATAAAAGTCATGGTTCTGAAGACACTAAACTCTAGTCAAGATGTCCTAAATCCCTGGGAAATGGGAAAGCACAAAAGCTCCATTCGTGTCCTAAGTCTTAGACTAATAGACTGAACCGCAATGGAAATGTGTCTCTGTATACTTCATGAGTCAGGTGGGGGAGCTTAGCTTCCAGGATAACCAAGGTGGCTATGGTTGACTGCACAGGCACATATGGAAAGGGCTGTGCCACAAGATAGAACTGTAGAGCTCTTCTGAGATCCACCTTGAGTACTGAGACCACTCAGCTGTGTGTGTGTGTGTGTGTGTGTGTGTGTGTGTGTATGTGTGTGTGTGTGCGCGCGCGTGAGAGAGAGAGAGAGAGAGAGAGAGAGAGAGAGAGAGAGAGAGAGAGAGAGAGAGAGAGAGAGATCTTCCTGAGGTGAGCATTAGAGAGAAGTCACCCTTCACTCATATTAAGATATACACTAGCAAGCACTTCATTTTAAACACCACTGGGTAAAATATGTAGGAAGTTTGTTACTCAGTTGTAGATGATAAATTACCTTTACACTAAATACTAGTATGGTCTTATAGGCCAAGTCTTCACATATTTGAAGATAAAAAAGCATGAAACTACAAATTCATGTTGACACTTGGTCTTACTGCAAAGACCAAGAATTTTTACAAGAATGCAAAAACATCTAGTGATACACAAAATGAACTTTCTAGAACTAAACTGAGGATTTACAGGACTTTAAGAAAGGAAAAATGTAACCATGATAAAGACAAGAAATTAGTCAAATCATACAAAAAACTGAAACAGTCAAGAGGCAAAGACATTAAAGTGATGCTTCAACTGTGTTATACATGTTCAAAATACTAATTATGGACAGCCACAGTGTCTGATATAAAAATCACACTAGACAGTACTAATAGCAAATTAGGCAGTATAGAAAAAGATGATCAACTTGAAGCTATTAAGATAGAAACTCTAATCTTGTGAAGAGAAGCTTATTTTAAATCTCATTTGGAACTACAAAGACTCAGAATATGTTTGAAAAGAAAACCAAAGACAGAACCATAACACAGTCATCTATAAAACCGTAAGAGTTCAGAGACACAGTGTTGGTTGAAGAGACCCATCACTAATACATCAGCTAACCTGATGAGAGGCCACAACCAGATCCACATATGGGCAATTGGTTTTTAACAAAAGTGCCAAGTCAATTTAGCAGAGAAATGATATTTTATTCCCCAAATGATTTTAAAATAATTACCTTCCTATGTATACAAAACAGAATATACACAGCCAACAGTTTATTCACATATTCATGTAGAATGAGAATTGCACACAAGGTAATGAAGAAAGTCATATAACATTGGGAGACAATATAGGGGAAAATTTGAGGGCACTTATTTAAAAAATAGCTTAGATACCACACCAAAAGTATTAGATCTAAAGAAAAGAAAAGAAATGCAATAAACTTTGCTTGATTAAAAAACAATCAAACAAAAACATTTACTTTAAACACATTATCTGACAAATGGTAAACCAGCTCCAGCACAGCATACATATGTCAAAGACTCGTACCTACTACATATAAAGACCACATCAGACTCAATAAGAAAACAACCAACTCTAAAAGTGAGAACAAAGTAAATAAAACATAATAAAATGAAAGAGGATGAAGTGTTAGAAGATTTCAGCACGCATGTCAGGGAAGAAAGGCACAGAAGAAAAAGAAAAACACAAAAAGTGGTTCTGCTTCATTACTTGTTAGAAAACTAAAAATTATAACTGCAAAGAAACACTTATCATCAAGGCCCACGAAAAGACCTAGCCTTGCCAAACGTTATCAGTGATGAAAGAAACGGAGGCAGGAAGGGCCACAGTACCAGACACAGGCCAGGCTCCCACTAGGTGTCTTTCGCCTTGTAGTAACCAGGGTGTCCACCCACACCTTTTAATCCAGTGCTGTGTTCCACCTCTTCAAAGTATGAATTTCTCAGTCACTATAACCCTATCCCAAATGAACTTCAGTACTGAAAAAAACTTGTTACTTAATTTTAGATGCCTTTTTCGTTCCTTAGTTCGAACAGCAAATTATTGGTAATATAGAAACTCCAAAGAAGTCTAAAAAGCTGCCATTCACAGAGGTTTCTTGTGAACTCTAAAGATGCACTAACTATGGAAGACAACTTCAAAGGTTTGCTATTGAAATTTAGCATTATTAGTTGGAAATCTCAATAATGTATTTTTAAAATTCTACCCTCAAGTTTCCATGAGCACATTTCATAATAAGACTATCCCTAGTGTATTCCTACCTGAGAGCTAAATTCATTATGATGTCTAAAAAGTTTGACTCTAGTTTTATGAACAGTTTTTAAGTTTCAATGCCATTAGCTACATACAATACAAAATGGTAGCTCCAGCTCAGTTATGATGCCCAAGATTCCTAGTAAGAAACTAAAAGGGCAATAAAAAGCCGACTGTTGCTTCCTACCTGAGCCTCCTCCTGCTGCTTCTTCAACTGCTCCAGCATCTGCTGAAACTCTGCCTCTTTCTGTTCAGCCTCCTCCAGTGTGGCCTGATTCTGCTCCTCATAGGCCATGGCCACCACAGCCAGGATCAAGTTCACCAAATAAAATGAGCCCAAGAAAATCACCAGGACGAAAAATATCATGTAGGTCTTCCCAGCTGCACGCAATGTCTAGTGGAGAAAGGGATAATTTCATTGATGCTTTCCTATAATATCCTCCAATAAAAATCAGACTGGATTAGTTAGAAATTAGCCAATTGATGGCTAATTCATGATGATGATGATGATAATGATGATGATGAACAACTATTTTGACCTAAATATTGTTGGTGTTAAGATGAACAAATATGTACACACAGACATAACCAGATTATCAGCAGTATGACTGCCATGTCATTTTGACATAAATACATTTCAGAATAGGTTGTATGATCTACATTAAAGTATCATCATTAGGATTCCAAATGCAGGACAGTGCTATAATTGTCATGCTTCCCCATTCTCTACAGATGTAGTTAAACATCCTTCATACAAGAAATTCTCTATACCTGTATTTCCATCATGTGAGTATGTTTGGGTACATATATGAATATATATGCTTCATGTAATAAACTCTCTCAATTTTCTTTATAAAGATAAAGAATGAAGCCCATAACAGAAGGATTTTTATCGATGATAATTACTATTTTGTGCATTTATGTTTGTGTGTATATGAAAGAGATGGAAGTATGGAAGAGACAGTGCAAGGAGGGGTGGGCAGGGGAGAAGAGGGGAAGAGAAGAGAGGAGTGAGGAGGATTCTAGGCCCATACACTCTAATATTACGACCTCTTTAGTATTCATAAGTGATTAGAAGTCAGTGCTTAGCATTTTGTATGAGTTCAACACACATCCCAGTAGTGTAAATTTAGTCCATACCAACTGGTAAAGATTCTCCCAGTAGTCTTGAGTCATGAGTCGAAAGAGAGACAAGAAGGCCCAGCTAAATGTGTCAAAGCTTGTGTAGCCATAGTTGGGGTTTCGTCCAGCCTTCACGCAGATGTATCCTTCCGGACATTGTCTGTGAAGAAAAGAGGCAATGGTGACGGAAGCAGAGAAAGTGCAGCTACTTCTCCCAGTCACTCTTTATTTACAGGAATTGTCAAAAGCCAGAGATATTATCTGTGAAGAGGCTTTCGTTTCCAGAACACTTCAGCTGATTGCGCACAGGTGAAATGTGTTAGAGACACCCGCCAAAAATGGAAGAACAAGAAAGTCAAATTTGTAGCCATTTAGAAATGCAAAGGGGTAGCAGTCAGACGGCCCTGTTCTGATGTCATCGTTACTCACTCTTCACAAAGCACCAAGAATCAATAATTTAAAATTAAGGAGGAGAAGCCATCAGCAAGGTGAGAAATAAATCAATGAGATCACCTGTGAGCCAGTTCTTAGAGGTGTCTAAAATAGCCTCACATTTCAAAACACTTGGATTTATGGAAAACTCCGAAGTCAATAGAATATCATGTATCATGATGCTCAGGTTTTAATGTCAGTAAAGTATCAGCTATGGTCTTTTACTCGCATGTCCTCAGTTTTTCCTTAGCACCTTTCGGTCCCAGATAGGTTTCCCCACTCTTGAATTCAAGTTTCTTTCCTCTCTAGACTCTACTTTTTTGGGACAGTATGAGAAGGTGCCATGCATACTGAGCAACTAAGAAGTGATGATCTTCTTAAAAGCAGCTATACCCCGGATGGGGAGGCCTGGCGGGACTCAGAGGAAGGATAGCAAGTTACCAAGAAGAGACTCGATACTCTAACAGCATATATAGGGGGAGGAGGTCTCCCTCAATCCCAGACATAGGGGAGGGTAGAAGGGAGGAAGTGGGAGGGAGGGAGGAATAGGAGGATACAAGGGAAGGGCTAACAATTGAGATGTAATATGAATAAATTAATAAAAAAATTTTAAAAGAAAAAAAAGCAGCTATACCCCAAATCTATTTGGGACTTTAAGGGATATTTGTCTGCAATGTCTACATTTTTACATTAGTATATAGTATATACTTTCAGTGATATTTTATTTCTTGCTAAAAATTGCCATCTTGACCTGTGGGAATTGTTTGAATTGGTACTTGTGACAGACAGCTTCTCTGATTTCATGCCTTGTTTTTCCTTTTACCCACCCAGAACAGTTTAAGTTTCTAGCTTATTTCAAACTAATCTCTTTCTATTTCTTGAGACAGGCACTCCTCTGAGTAGCCCTGGCTCTTCTTATGGAGAACAACATCAGAAACAGAAAAGTCTGGGTGGCACCTGGTGTTTATTGCTACTAAGCAATTCCACGGGCTAATGGAACAAGAAGATTAGGTGTGTGCAATTTGACTTGTGATAAGCACACACACAAACACATAAACATCTCTACATGCAGCCATTTATTCTTATATTGAGCTGCATTTGACATCTTCTATCCTGAATTCTACCCATCAGCATAAGAATCACTTGAGAGCTTTCTTGTTGCTTGCTTGTAGCAGACTCTCCTGGTGAGTAGTCTGGCTCCCAGCATCTCTCTCCATTTCCTCAGCTGATCAGCACTTGTGTATACATACAGGACTGGTTGTCCAAGAATTGGTGGGAAACACTTTATTGCTAAGCAACTACTCCTTTCTCTTCAGTTTCACAGACTCTGTTCATATCCCAAAGGTTGTGTTAGTACATTTTACCCCACTTCTCACTTTACCTCACATTTTTCTAGGTTGTTTCATATATTTCTGCTATCTTAAATTCTTTTGTCATAAATTTTTTATATATTTTTAAAATTTTCATCTTGGGATCCCAAACCTCCCAATGAGCTTCAAAGTTTGCATCAATTATTTTCCCCTCTGCATCTCATGGCGTGACAATTGCTTAATGTATTTTCCATTGTAGAGAGCTATAGAATATTTTTTCTACCTTAATTCTTCTGTGTGTTTCACCTAGTTCACTCCCCATCATGAGTCCCTTTAACCTCTGATCTTTTGTTCATCTTTGTTGTTTTGCCCTTTTCAGACACCATGTGATTAGAATCTTGTAGTGTGTAGTTTTTTCAGGTTGGATTTTTTAAAAAACTTTTCATCTAGGAACACGAATTTCAGATTCATTTATCACTTAACAATATTTGATTATATATGCATACAACAGTTTATATGTTTACTTGCATATACAAAGACATTTGGGCTGCTTCCAGTTTGGTCTGGTTTATGTATATAGCTGAAGAAAACAGTAGCATGCCAATTTATGTGTAAAGGCGTTTTCTAGTTAGTTGGCTCATGGTCTAGCAGGTGGTAGTGTGACTATGTTTATTTCCTAAGAATTTACTCAACTTGCTGACCAATGATTATCTATGGTTCAGAGACTGGAGTTCCTAGAGAGGCAGTCACCCTTTATTATGTACATACAGGGCATTTCTCCTCCCCTTTTCCACATCACCACCATGACCATTACCACCACAATCATCATCATTATTGTCATTATTATTATTTCCTTCTTACCCTGCATCAGAGCCATTTCCACAGAGTAAAGGGTCTTTTTGTCCATCCAAAACATAAAAATGGCCTGTTAATATAAAAAATAGCCAATTTGATTTCATAGTAATTATATTTACATTAAATGCACAGCAGAGTTTGGGGCTGGTGTGGTGAGATGACTCACTAATCAGTGGTGCTTTCTTCTTATCTTGGTGACCTGAATTTGATCCCCCAGGGAGCATGTGCAGGAGAAAAGTGACTCCCACAAGTCCTCTGACCTTTTCGTGTGTGCTGTTGTGCACAGGTACAACCCCCCACCCCAATAATTTTGTTTTATTTATTTGAAATACATCTTAAAAGAATTCACTGGAGAGTATTTCATTTATTTCCGAAGTGTTCATCAATAATGTCTATCTACGAAGTGGCTTCAGACATAGTCTGAATGCTTGAAAATGTATTCAGGAATACTAAGGGGGACACACGGTGGTGACGATTCTTACTGTCATCTGCGACGTAATCGTTCCAGTTGAAGGTGCTAGTTGTTACATTAACAAATGTCCCATTTGAGTCCATTGTGCCATTGAAGTAGGAAGTGGTGTTGGTTTCAAAAGCAGAATCGCTCGGTGGCCACTGCAAGCACTTATTCCTCAGGTTGCCCATGAACAGCTGCAGCCCGATTAGAGCAAACACACTGAGACAGAACACAGTGAGGATCATGACGTCAGAGAGCTTCTTCACCGACTGGATCAGGGCCCCCACGATGGTCTTTAAACCTTTGGAGAAAGAACTATAGATCAGCTTAGGAGTGTGACATACGACAGGATGTATTCTTGATAGGTGAGCACATTGTACATCCCCCATGAATGGCAGCTTCAGCAACATAGACAGAGAAGCTTTATGGGCTGTCTCATGACTTGGAGACAGATGGAGGGCTGGCTTCCTATATGAACACCATGCTGCCAGGCAGTTCTGAACCAGTGTTCACTAGTCTCTAGGAAGTTCTGCCTGTGTGATATCATGTGTTGCCACAAACATGTAGAAAACCAAAATGCTGTTATTTTTTTTTGTTGTTGTTGTTTCAATTTTTGCATTTCATGACACCATTTCTCCCAGCCCATTCTTTATGCCAGCCTGCAAGAAGCAGTGACTAAAAGGTGGGGTGTGTGTGTGTGTGTGTGTGTGTGTGAGTTTAAGGCCATAAAGATCCCATGCAACACATATGCTGCTCCATAACCTTTTCTCCTTTATAAATGATGATCTATTTTTGAAATAGATCTGGCGCAAATGGTAAAATCCAAGGCAGTCAGTAAAGCCATGATGGAAAACTTATCAGAGTGCAGGAGAAAAGACATACATCTTAAATGCATGAGGGGGGTTACAAAAACACACCAATGACATATGGATGGCTCATGCAACTTTCTGTTAAACTCAGAGGCTGACTTTGTGAATAAGGTAGAAATTACCAACATGTTAAAGGACATGAACTGACACTGAAACACTATCCGACATGAATAAAAAGCAATGAAGCCAATGATGGGGTTGCAACTCCAATATTGTTATGGTGTGTTTAAAGTCAGCCTCGGTGTTTAACCTAGCTCTCACCTGGAATGACTGAAATTGTTTTCAACGCTCGGAGAACTCTGAACGTTCTCAAGGCTGAGACATTGCCCAGGTCCACAAACTCTGTCACATATCTGTAATAGGGAGTTCACACACAAACACAATAACACACAAGAAAAGTTGGAGATATAAAGGCCTACCGCCTTACACCAGTTTCTTCTTACCTGGAATTACAGAAATAGTTTTCAGAGCTCGCAAGACTCTGAAAGTTCGAAGGGCTGAAACATTGCCTAGGCTTACAAATTCTGTTACATACCTGTAGGATTAAATCAGAGTTACTGATGGTTTTGGCAAAGTTCATTTTAAGTAACTAACTCTGGGTTGGCATTTAGAGCCCCTCGAGATATAAAGCTCAGGAAGCTGAAGGCTGAAAGCTGCCTTTAAGGAAAAAAAAATTGCTTGATTTCAATGTAATTTTCATTTACATGAGGATGATTGCTTGCAAAACTTATCACAGCACAGTAGTTCCTATTAAGTTGTAGTTAATAAGTAACCTGATTTTTATGAAGAGAAGGATGGTGGGATATGAAGTAACTCCAGTTATTGCTCAAAAACTGAGGGACATCAAAATAAATCCACTGGTTGCTGATTAGCGAAAGGATATACCTATCTTTCAAGATTTCATCCAGTGTACATTATCATAATGTACATGGCATGGTGTTGATCTGACTAACAAGAAAGCTCTGTTTTCAAAACATGTTTTAACTTGGTTTATATGGCAAATATTTTCCTTTCCTTGAATTTATCAAGTTGAAAAAAATTTACTCACGCCATCACGATGACACTGAAATCCAGCCAGTTCCATGGGTCACGAAGGAATGTGAAATCTTCTAAGCAAAATCCTCTTGCCAAGATCTTTATAAGTGACTCAAAAGTATAGATCCCAGTGAATGTGTACCTAGGAAGGCACCCAAGCCAAAGTTAGCAATTGTACATAGGAAGTAAAAAGAGGTGGGGTTTTTTTAGAGCATGGCAAACCCCAGTGTTTTAAAAAAAAAAGATTCCAAAATTTTGTTTCAAATTTGTATTTACCCAAGAATCTTAAATTAATTAACCTTATTAGACTGAGTGAAGTATTAAGAGAAAATAATTCATCTGTCATAAACTTACTTTCCATAACTGTTGTTAAATACGTCTTAGAACAATAGTTTCTTGGAGGAGTTGGGGAAGGTGAATGTGATCAAAATATACTGCATGGATTTCTCAAAGAATTCATAAAGACATTTCTAAAAAGAATAATTGTTCTCCACACTTTGTAGATAACCACTGAGCTTGAGCTCTGAAAGTGTCTACGGAAGTAGAAGGTAAGCTCAAAGGGCGGAGTTCTAACTGCTAGTGGCCAATGTAAGGGCCTAGCAATTTTGTAACTTTCAGTAGCCGTGTAGCTGGTGTCTTCTTTGAGAGGTAGGATAATGTAGATTCATTCACTTTTACTGGAACATTCCTATTCGAGCTTTCTGGTGGTTAAACTCATTTAGGGCTACTAGAGTAGATTGGTAATAGATTTTATTATTTATTCTTAGGACTTGGGTATAGAATTATAGAACTGCCCCCATCTGTCATTGTATCTCAATCATCTATACAGTTATGATCACACAAAATGTTTCCATTTCCTAGGATTTCATGTCTGTATTTGCCTAAAATCCTCAGATCACAGATGTAATAAATTCTTCAAACTAATTCTGTATTCACGTTTGCTTGGACTCACATTTCTGCTATCAAAGGGTAAACAGCTTTTGAGTTGTGGTCTATCATTGTGTGTTCTAGCCCATTTCTCTGAGTGATGACAATTTAAGTTATTTCTGTTTCTTCCAAAAATAGTCAAGAGTACTTGTTTTTAAACACTGTGTCCTTTAAAAGCACAACTTGAGTTTATTTTTCAGAGCATTTCATCTAAGCCATAGAAATATTTGGTTGTCCAATGGCAACTCATGTGTTATAGTCTAAAATTGCTTTATATTTACAAAGTGTTAGGATCAGTATTTGTATAATGGCTTTTTCTTAGATATTACCTCTTAGGGAGGAACAAAGAAATAGTTGCAGAAATCATTACATTTAGTTTAGTGCATTCTTCCTCCACCAAGCTCAGTGGCCTCAGGAAAAAAAGGTATAACTGCTGCATATGAAGTATCTGATGTTAAGAAAGTATGTGTTTTACCACATTTGTGTGTACCTGTATCTCAGCCTAGACATTTGTGTACTGCATGAAGTAACCTCTGTTTTCATCTCAGAGTTGAAGTATCGCACTGTCTTCTTTTTCCCTTAGATTCCATGAAGCTTTGCTTCTGTTTGGTCTCACTTTTAAAATTTTATTTCTTTATTTGCAATGATAACCACGAGTGTGTTTATTTGCTTGTTGCAATGCAAAATCTACTAGATTTAGTTGTTTAGAAAAGTTGTGCAGTTACTTAACAGAAATGTCCAAGTCAAAAAACTCATGTAACACTAAAACTGTTTTAGTAGCATACATTACATCTCTAAGTTACTACTTTTACCTTAAAAAAGAATGTTCAGGGCTAGACAGATAACTGATTTTTTTAAAGATGACTGATTTTTAAAATTTTATTAATTTATTAAACCAAATTAATTACTATTAAATTAAATTATTATTAATTAATTAATATAAATTAATTAATTTATTCAGATTACAACTAAATTGTTATCCCATCACTTGTATCCTCCCATTCCTCCCTCCCTCCCACTTTTACCCTATTCCCCTCCCCTAGGTCTATGACTGAGGAGGACCTCTTCCCTCACAATATGGTCATAAGCTATCAAGTCTCATCTTGGTATTCTGCTTATTCTTTCTTTGAGTGACACCAGGTCTCCCCACCAAGGGGAGGAGGTCAAATGTGGAGCACCAGAGTTCATGTCAAAGTCAGTCCCCACTCTTCACCTAACTGTGGAGAATGTCCTGTCCATTGGGTAGATCAGAGTAGGGGTTCGATGTTTACTAGTGTATTGTCCTTGGTCAGTGCAATAGTTTGAGCAGACTCCCCTGGGCCCCAATCCACCCATCATGATATTCTTCTTGTAGGTTTCTAGGACCCTCTGGGTCCTTATGTTTCCCCATATCCTATATTTCTCTTACCTAGGGTCTCAGTAGGATGCCCTCACATCTATCCCAATCTCCTGGTAATTGAAGACTTTCATGGGACATGCCTTTTGGGCTAGTGACCAATTATAAGTGAGTATATACCATGTGAGTTTTTCTGCTTTTGGGTTAAGTCACTCATTATGATCATTTCTAGTCTCATCCATTTGTCCAAAAATTTCGGGATTTCCATGTTTTTAATAGCTGAGTAGTATTCCATAGTGTAAATGTACCACAGTTTAAAATTAAATGAGATTTATGTGTGCCTAAATGCCTCAACTAGTGTTTTTTAAAAAGTTTACACAGAGTAGCTTTTATAGGTGTTTCAGTTTGGTTCACCCTGAGTCATAAATGGCACCTGGCATTTCAGTCAAAAGAGCTGCTTTGCCTAGAACAGGATCCACTATGACAGTAACATGCACTAGAAAGTATTTTTGAGTATTGTAAGTGATCTTTTGCTGAAACATAAATTGTTGACAAATGGTGGCATACGGTAAATCTTAATTGTAATCTCTGAAAGTGCTAATACTAAAACTGGATGCCATTTGTTTGGGCATCTTTCTCAAAACAATAGAATCAAAAGACAGAGTGTTTAGCTTGACTTCAAAAGGAAGAAGCCACAGTCAGACCATTACCACAAGGAGATTGCCAGAGAATGTGTGTGTGTGTGTGTGTGTGTGTGTGTGTGTGTGTGTGTGTTCATTCCAAAAAATTCCTCCTACTTACTCAACATTCTTCGTCCAGTCTGGAGGATTACTGAGTGTCATAAATACACAGTTGGTCAAGATAGTGCACATGATGAGCATGCTGAATAAAGTAGATTGTAGTTAAGGAATAAATGTCAATTCATTATGGACACCTAAAGTCTGCTCAACACAAAAGATTCGACAGCACAAGTTAACTGTGAAATTAATCTTACTTAGCTGGGATAAGACAGTGGTTAATGAGAAAAGTCAAAGCCTTTTACACAGCCTAGTGTTCTTCCTAAAAGATCAGGAACTGATTAGGAATTGTCTTGTAAACAGATGCTGAAGCAGCCTCATAGTGATGTGAATCATTTCTTTATCCTTTACAGCATGCTATGGGGTGGGGAGAGCTGTCTCAGGCTAACAAGGTAGTATCATTGGCTATACCGCAAGCAGCACTGTTTTGCAGGTTCAATAAGAAATTCATGTGATGACTAATTTTATTTTAAAATACTAACATTGTCTAAGATCAAAGTTCAGAAGAGAGCATTCACATGTACTTTAAAAGGTTGCCTCTTACTTGCTGTGTCCATGTGACAATGTATTTTACTTCATATAAGCCTATTTTAAATTTGCCCATAGAAAAGGACCACTACTGACACCATTTCAAACATATTTTGTCATTACTTCAGAATATATTGTAATGCTTATTCTATCCATCACATGTATTTTACTATTATAATTTGTACATGTATGTGTCATACTAGGAATCAAATCCAGTGTGTTGAGCATGCTCAGCTAATTTTGTACCACTGAGCCACATGCCAGACACGCAGCTTCAAGGCTGATGACTTTTTCATATATTGGTAACCAGGTACATAGACACATAGCAGTTTCATGAATACTTACAGAAGGAAGAAAAGAAAAGAAGAAAGAGAACAAGAAAGAAGTGGGGGATATGAAGGAAGGGAGAAGAGGAAGGAAGGGGGCAAGAGGAGAAAGGGAGATGAATTTGCTGAGGATAGACAGTCAGTGAAGACCTGAATGTTGGAGCATTTGGCAATACTTATAGTGACACTAACTATAAATATACTATATAGTATAATATACTGTAATGACTGTAGTAGGTTAGACCTCTTTAGCAATAATAAATTAATTAGTTGAGGATAAGAGAGGGCAAGTGGATTTGCTTTTAAATTTGCTCTATAATATGGTTGACAGACTTACTAGCACTTTTCCTATTTTCTTCTAGAACCATTACGAATACTTTTATGATAAACTTTATAAATAACAAATGGCCGGTGGAAATTACTTAAGCTACTTACTTAAAGTAACAATGTTGTTACCATTTGCTGCAAAGAAATTTTACAGATAAAAAAAAAATGAGAAATTCATTTCATTAAAAACCAATTGTTAGAAACAACATTTGGCCAATTCACATGAAAAGGATATGAGTGTACCAAAATCTTAATGGCAATTTTCCTAACAGGATTTAGTGGAGTTAAAATGTACAAGGCAGAGGTGGCACTGAATCGAAAGATTGCCTTCCCTTTATTCAACACTACAAAAGTCTGAAAAAGAAAATACGAAAGAGATTACTAGATTCGACATGCGGGCTTATTTGAAGCATTTACAACACATCTCAAGAACTTTTACCTGGAAAAAAAAAAAGAACGTTTACCTGATGTGCTTGTTTCAGTCAGTTGGAACATAACCAGTATCTCATTTACTAGACACAGGCTCAATGCTTCTCCCCTATATGTATGACCACAGTAAAAGCCCACAACTAGCACCTCGTCTGCCTCTAAGCCTCCAAACTCATTGATACAAACTGATAGTCCCGCACGTGTTTAAGATCAAATTATACAACCTTCCAGAGTTCATTTCTATTTGAGGCTTGCCATCTGTCTCTAGTTTGGGTACCTTTTCAAATTATTCTGTATATGCAACTTAAAATAATCTTTTATAAGTGTTTTAATCATTGCAAACCTTCTAAAACCCCAGTTTTGTGGCTTCCCATTGTGTCTGCAGCAGCTGCCTTGATTCAAGACTTTTAAATAAGTCATCAGACCAGATTTTGCGTGCTGAAAAGGATCTACTTTGTAGCGTATACCAAGAAAAGACAGCTGCATTGGAAATCAATCTTAAATACATGACTTCAAAAGCTATGCCATAGTTACAAGTCTGTGATCTGAAACATACATTCATCATCTTAGCCTTTAAGTTATGCAGACCCATGACTACCTATGGCGGCCCTCAGGATAGGTCATCCTTTATTTATTTATTTATTTATTTTTTACTAGACTCATCTCTGTTCCAGCCATTTAATCTGCTTGTCAGTCTCACTCAGAACTGGTCAATCTCCCTCTGGCTGCAATGAACATGGTCACAGACTCAGAAAAGAGGCGTGTACCTGTAGAAAAGTCTAACTATACAAGGCTATCCCCCCTATCATGACCTCTACCAAAAAAAGAAGTCTTTAAAGCATCCTCAAGTTAGGAGCACTTTAGAACTGTCAATATTTGAATTTGGGGGTATGGGCAGATGTTTATTCAATTCTTTTCACCAGTATCGATACGCAAATCACCCTTCCACCTCCCCCCCCCCCCATACACACACACACACCTTACATTTTCCCAGATAAACCACACTGTGTTCTGATTGTTTCCTGCTATTTCTCTTGCCACTAACTCTTGGTGTACTACTTTGCACTCTTTCACATGTTGCTTGTAATCACCACCAAGTAGCAATTTCCATGTAGGGGTTCATTTGTGGGAGAACCTGGCTAGATGTTTTTATAAATGACTGGGCACGAAGAACCTGCAGTCTATGGCTGCGTTTCCCCCCACAGCTTTTAATAGTGTGGTTTGCCAGCAAACGCTTGTTCTAATTAAATACGGGTTTACCTTTAAGGCGCTGTTCACCTTTATGACATCTGTTGTGTGTACTGATTTACTTAATAATATGTTTGCACCCTTTCACTAAGGCTATATCCCATATACTCACGGCGACTAGCAACGCGCTCTGTTTGAAGAGGCAGGCAGGAATGTTTATACTGTGAGCAGAAAAGGGCAGGGACAACAGGCAAGCCTTTCACCGCCCTTGTGTGTTTAAGACTATCGAACCAATCATTACTTAACTAATCATTTTCAATGAGCCGAGCTCCATAAATTCTAGGGAGAGGGCAAGTAAACTCTCCCTTACTAGCATCAGGATTATCTGCAAACGACAATGAACCTTGCTAAGCCTGTCCTTGAACTACAACAGCATTAGTGGATTGTCATGAATTCACAGTCAAGCAATCAAGATCCATTTAGGCACCACCAGCAGCAGCAATAGTGTGTAAAAGTTCACAGCAATTTAACGTGCATTAACTCACACTCTTTGAAACAATTTCCCTGAAAAAGCAATTTCTACTTGCAACATTAGAAGGAGGTTTTATTTCGAACTATCTCCAAAAAAGAGGCAGAGCAGGAATGGACAGTCGTTTTAAGCAGGAAGCCCTCTGCTTCTCCTGCAAGGTTAGCCTGTGGGTGCTAGTGGATCCTAGACTGGTGAATGCGGTGCATCTACTCTGAGTTTATAACTCCGGCACAGGACGGAGTTTAAGAACACACCCTGCCTGCTAAGAAACAAGGAGTACAGCTCTAAAGCTCTGTCTAGTGAAAGAATTGCAAAGAGATGTTTGAAACCTGGGGTCCTGGTGTCATTGAATGATGCACCTATATTTGGCACCTTGAAAAAGATTTGGTGCATGTTGCCACAGTCGTTACATACACTGTGGAAAAAGTTTGTTACAAACAGTCATTTCTTAATCTGGAGTGCTACTTACATTGTTGTTGTTGTTGCTGTTCCTGGATAAATACTAATAGTTCACTGGAATTTTTAGTTTTGTGAAAGAAAAAGCAGCTTTACACCTCAACGGAGCAGGAAGATATCAATGTATTTAAAAAGATGTCACAGCCTAAGGCAACAACAAGATATTTAAGAGGAAGCTAGGGGAGGCTCCAATGTTGACGGTGCAGTAGAGGCCAGAGGCCTCAAACCAGACCAATGACTCATTGCAAGCAACATTGGCAAGTGAGTTTGTTTGGACAAAAGGCTATACTATGTAACACACTGTGACACACTGCAGCTTCCACGCCAAGGTGCTTTTTGATTATTTGTTTTGTTTGGAGAGTGAGGTTGCAAGGGAGGAAGGCAGGTAGAAAGGGAGGGGGAGATGAGTGAGATTGGGGTGCATGATGTGAGATTCACAAAGAATCAATAAAGAGTTTTTTTAAAAAAAAAAAGGATGGCGCAACCAATTGTCTACAATCATATTTTACATTCATTGTCGCTGCAGAGTTTGATCAGCGGTCAAGAACCCTGAAGGTAGCCAGAGTAGGCTCAAATCTTGATCTCTCATTGATAGAGTGTGACTTTAGTAAGCGAAGGGCTCACTGTTGGCTTTACTTTCCCATCTGTAAACTGAGGCTAACAATAGTAACTGCTACCCTGGCTCATTGGTAAGAAATGAACTGGAGTGTTCGAGTGGCTCCTGACATAGGGTGAGCCCAACAAATGTTGGCTATTATTATCATGCCACTATTTTTAAGCTGTTAACCTGGCCAGCTTAAATGCTATTTAAATATATTGTGGCCTTACTCATCTAGTTATATTAGGAACTAAGATACATCATTAAATAGTGACAGCAAATCATTACATGAAGCCCTATGTTGCCTTTTACACACAGTGTCAGATAGTAACATGGCTCCATGCTATGGTAAAATTCTGTGATTCACACATTACCTGCCCCCCTCCTTTAGGTTTTAAGAGCCACAAATCACTTTTCTGAAAGTAGCACCTGAATCCTCATCTTCATAGATATTTCATAAATGAAGGCAGGGCAGACAACAGTAAAGGGCTGTGTAGAAGTATCCCTCAATGTTTCAGAGTCACTGTCAATGAATCATGACCCAAGCAGCTTCTAGCTCAGAGTGAGCAATGCCTGCCCTTTCCACAGAGGATGATCTGTGTCTTAGTAAAAGATTCAAATTAGCCAAACTTAAAAGGCCGACCTGTAAAACCAGATGCTAATCAACTAACAATACAATGTGTAAGTTATTTTCTCATGTGGAAAAGAGTCATAGTGATGCTTTTCCCTCAGGACATATGTGGGGAAACAAGTTATTGACAGATGAGTCTTGTTGGACATGGAGTCCAAACAGCTTACTTAACCAACTGGTAAGATTATTTAATATCATCTATTAGGTAGCCCAGGGTAGCCCTTTCACAAAGAGGTGATACGGTTATTAGGAAGGATATTATTTCAATGCAAGTAAACATAGCCTTCTCTCCATTAAATAATATCTCCATTTTCTCCCATTCTCCCTCAGTCAGCATATTAAACTGATTGACTCCCTTGTTTCTTTTTAAAAGTACAATATTTATATCATGTCAAAGTAAAACAAACTCTTCTGTCCTGAAAAAAAATATATATATTGGGGTTTGTAACTCAGGCTGGCCTTGAGTTCATCAATTTTCTGGCTCTGTCTCCCAAAAGCTGGGTTTATAAGTATGTGACAGCAAACATGGCTGTAAATGTATATTTTAATTTTTTTTATCAAATGAGTTCTGTTTTCCTAGTCCCTGAGGGAAGCAGATTATTATTAATCATACTTTATAAAAATCAGAGTTTCTAAATTTCAAGCATGTCTTGATAATCTCGGCAATAAAGCATGGGGGTTGATTTTAGCATAGCTCTGTATGTTTAATACCTTTCTTTGGTAAACTTAATAAACTTACGTTTTAAATATTTGTTTTATGTTTTATTTATGCATATGTCTTTGTATATGTAAGTATATGTGTGTTAGAGTGCTCACGGAGGCCAGAGAGAAAGAAAGAGCCAGATCTCCTGGAGCTGTCAATATAGGCAGTCCTGAGCCACCTGACATGAGTGCTGTGAACCGAACCTCAGTCCTCTGCAGTCACATCAAGTGCTCTTAAACAAAGAGCCATCTCTCCATCCCCAGAACTGATAACTTCAAACACTACTTAAAGAATGCAGTATTGACAACCATTGCCTTTTTAAAGTTCTATTTGACAAGCAAAAATGTTCTGCTTATATCTTAATTCATAAACCATCAACTCAGAATGATGTTAACTTATCTTTACAATGAACTGTTTCATCATTGTAAAGGTAAGCTATAAATTGTGATTAAAGGGTGCCAAAATATCAATTTACATATTAAAACAATATCCTTTATTTAGGCTCTCTAAAGGTCTCAGAAAGCTGGTTTAACTTTAGAAACCATTTCTCCAAGAACTATGTAGATATTTTAGACATTGGCAAAGCATCGTTATAACTGTTCCTTCAAAGTCCATGGATTGTTGTTGTTGTTAATAGTATCACTAGATTTTCTCTTCTAATCTTGATATTTCTTTCCTTGTGGTGATGTTCTAACTATTTGTAGATTTAGAATTTCACTATCCCAATCTCTAGGAAGCCTGTAGAAGTTCCTAATCATATGCCAGGGTAGAGGAAAAAGACTAGTAAGGTATGCCTGGGTAAACACACTTCTCCATGAATTATGTGTCTATAGGAATAGATAAGTAGATTACTGTCTTCTAGAACACAGATGATTGTAAGAAACATCAAGCCAAGAATGAGCTACAAAGTAAGTTTGGCATCCACTCTTTTCCCCTCATAACTACAATTTGGCTGTCTATCAAGCAGTTAAATAGGTTAGCAATAGCAGATACTTATCTTGGCTGTCAACTTTAAGTTTTCCCATTTATCTTGGTACTGTGAAATGGTAGAAGTTGTTTATGCTTAATCCTCCGTAGCAGAGGTTTTGTTTCTTAGGAATGTTTCTGTGTTTGCTTTACTGTGCTTCAAGATGGGTAGCAGTAAAGAGTGCCATGAAACCTTTCACGGATGAGCATTACAACGGTTCCGTGTACATAAGCCCTTGGTTTGCACATCTAATCGAGAATGTGTTAGTTATATAAAGTCAGCACTCACTTTCTTACTGACGTAGTAGGGGTCCAGGTCCTCCAGCGGCTCTGACACCATCTCTGGAGGAATGTCTCCATAGATAAATGGAAGGTTCTTCCCAGCTTCCAAGTCACTGTTTGGCTTTGGTTTGTTCTCATCGTCAATGTCTTGTTCTTTCTTGGGTTTCTTGGCTTTCTCTTCTGCAGCACGCTTTTCGATAGCAGCAAGAGATTCTCGAGTGAAAAGGCGGAAGCTCTCAGGTCCCGGGGGTACCAGCAGTGCCTGGGCCATCTTTTCATCCTGCACATTTAATTACGTTTAGCTTCTTGCATAAGAATTGCCTAAGTGGATGGAAACCATGCATGAGTGTTAGGAAAGCAAGAGATAGATAAAGAATAAAAAAATGAAAACCCTATAGTATTTTTGCTTTGGCAAAAAATACATTGTCCTGTTTTGGTGACTAGCTACAAATTTTAACTGAGAAATAACATTGGATATGATTTTCTGTTATTTCAATATGTTTCAGTAATTTTAAATGTTAAATTTCATAAACAGAGCAAAAGCTTAATTATGCCGTTTTACAATGAATGTGTATTTCAAATTGAACATAATATTTAGGGTGTATTGGTTAACTAAAAAATAAAACATTTAAAAATAGCCTTTTCTGAGACCTTGAGCCCAAATGTGTTATGGTATACTTTTGTTAAAACAGTAGTGATGATAATATTTGTCAATCAGTTTGTTTAAGGGACCATTTTTCACTATACTTCCTGCAGCACAATGTATTAACTCTCTAAATAAAGAAGTGTTGCTAATGATACAGTTATTGGGGTACATGCCTGTTTCATTGCATTGCAGGACAGGTAAGAAATTTTGTCTAACCGAACCATGTTCTAGTTGCCAGCATCATCAATTGACTCACTGGAAACCATCACAGCAACATGGAAGAGAGCGATTCTAGAAAAAGAGACCCATCTTTTTTTTTTTTTTTTTTTTTTTTTTTTTTGGTTTTTAGAGACAGGGTTTCTCTATGTAGCCTTGGCTGTCCTGGACTCGCTTTGTAGACCAGGCTGGCCTCGAACTCACAGCGATCCGCCTGCCTCTGCCTCCCGAGTGCTGGGATTGAAGGCGTGCGCCACCACGCCCGGCTTAAGAGACCCATCTTTTAAAAATACCCATATATCTTTTTATTTATGTGAATGCATATGTATTCCTGATCATGTCTGTGGAGGAGTACCTGTGTGTGTGTGTGTGTGTGTGTGTGTGTGTGTTTGTGTGCACATGTATATGCAAATGATCAGGCACTTCTATACCTGTATGTGGGGGTGTGTGTGCAAGAGGACAACCTGGGTGTCATCCCCTAGAACACCCTTCAGCTTTGAGGCAGTATTTCATTGGCTGAGAGATTACTGATTATGGTAGACTGGCCAGCCAACGACCCCAGGGAACCATCAGTTTCTGCCTCCACAGCATTGGCATTACAAGTGTGTGTCCCTATTGTTCTACATTTTTATGTGGGTTCTGGGAATTGAACTCAGATCCTCATGCTTGTAGGGCTAGCACTTTAACAACTGGAGCCACCTCTCCACGTCCTATGTCCCTTATTTAATGAAAGCCAAATCTTTTTGCCTTTTAGGTTTTTTTTGTTTGGTTTGGTTTTGTTGTTTTTTTTTTTTTTTCTTCTCCTTGAACACTTTGGAGGCATTTTCTGAGCAAGGCAAACTATATTCAGTTCCTCTTATGCTTTACTGCCCTCAACTACTTGAGACAACTTTGATGTTGTCCTGGACTTTGCCAGTGGAGTCCTGCAATGGTTCTGAAGAAGAACCACCCCTGGGCTCTGCACTGTGACTCTGTAGCTTATGAATTGTATGGTGTTGGATAATATGGCCCCGTATTGTTTCAGTCCTCATCTCTAAAAAGGGAATAAAAGAAAAATTGACCTTTCAAGAGTTTTAGAAATAAATGAGTTAATTTATATTGGTTCTAAAAATAGTTCTTTGGAGTACAAATCACTTCATTAATGGTAAGTATCGTCAGCTCTGCCTAACGTTTTCCCTGCTATGTTGTCAGGCATCCTCACAAGTTAACTATTCTCTTTTAAGGGAGCTTTGGATATGCTGAGACACTGCTGACCCAGGGCTTCAGAAGAGCCTGGAGGGTTGCAGAGTCCAGGGACACAAGCCTCTCATCTGGCTGATGCAGGGGCCTGGCTCAATGTCCCAAGGAAGGTAAAATAATTACTTCTGCAGGAATTGTGACTAGCCCTCAGAACTACAAGAATCCAGTCATATGAATATTGAAATGATAGTAGCAGTTACTTTATTTGTATTTTCCACAAGAGCCACATCTTTAAATTCCAGGGGGGAGGGAGTAGAAATGATGACAACAACGAAACATGATGCATACATCAGTTAGCTTGTAGAAGGATCTGCAACTACAGTGCAGAATTAATCATCAAAGTCGGTGTGACATTTCCTCCATTCCTGTCCCCTCCAGCCCCCACATCTTTCTAGTCTTGGAGACGTTTACTCCTAAGCTGCCCTCTGATGTTTGCCAATATTGAGCACAGACAATGAGAAAAATCTGGACTGTTTAATAGAAAGAACAGATAATATTCCTTTGTTGTTATTGAGTTTGTACTGGAATTACTAGTTCCCTGATATATTGCAGTGGCCAAAAAAATGTTTTCAATCTGAGATGCCTTTAGTTAGCGTCTATAGCATCCCACTGTCACAGCGAGCCCCATCAAAACATCACACCATTCTTTCACTAATTTTGTAAAAGAGATCCTGTTTTGTGACTCAGGGCTTTTTGTTTGTTTGTTTGTTTGTTGTGTTTCATTTATTTATTGTTTAGATCAAGTAGCATGTAGATTAGAAGGAAAGACAATAGTTTTATTTAACTTAAAATTGAAGTAACTATTTCCTTTGTGCTGTTTATGCGTGGCAGGCTGTACAAAACTGAATCAACACTTTCAGTCATCTCTGGTCCATTTTGAATCCATTGCTCATTGTCTATTTCTAAGTACAGAAGAAATCAGTGGTTTTGACTAGTCTTTAATACCCAGAAAGTCAGAATCTATCTGCTTCACATCTCTGGTCATGAGCTTGGGGCCTATGGGTCATTTTCCCAGTTGCTAAAATGAGAAGGCAGCATGGGTGCAAACATGCTTTTCTTGTGAGATAAAGTTGCTTTTATATTTGAACATCATGTTGAACTGATGCTGTCTTCCTTACTGGTACTGGGAAAAAATAATGTTGAATCTGTGCTGGGGATCCTGTGGAGTCAGTCTCAGAGTGCCTGTGTGTGTCACTTAGCCTTGCCAAAACCATGGAAGACTCAGTGGATATAAGGGCTCTTGTTTCAGAGCTTCCAACCTGAGCTCAATTCCTAGAACTCACGTTGCGGATGGAGAGGACTAACTCCCCTAAGTCTGTTTTCCACATGTGTACAGTGGTATGGGTGCCTGCACGCACACACAGGCATACACACACATGCATGCACACACAGGCACTCCCCCATGCACACATGCTGCTAAAGAAATGTAAAACTATTTTTAAAGAGAACCTCATTATATAGGTGCCAATACCTTGTCATTAAAAATGACTGGTTATTCATTTATTTCATTTCCTATCATTGAAAGTTTCTAAAACTTCAGTTTTCAGAATGAAAATCGTATTTCTAATGTTGCATGTGGAAATCTTTCAATAATCTGTGCAGTTCATTCAGACTTATATAAAATGAGACAGAACAAGATACTATCACAAAAATCATAAATATTCACTTGCAAAGAGACAATCATTTACCATCTTATTTACTTACAAGGGTCCATAGTGAAGAATTTGATTTCAAGACAAAATGAAATCTGCGAAATTTTCAAACGGTTGTCTAAACCCAGACAGACAGATCATTCCCTGTTCTTGGTTTTTCCCTGACTAGGGGAATTAGAGCGTGGCCAGTATTTGGACAGGCTTCCATTTTCAGTGTGCTCAGGGGCCCCTAACTTCTTGTACCATTTTGCTGTATAGTAAAGTCCCATCGGCTTTCAGATCTCTTTAAAAATTTTCCCAACATCTTTCTAGTTCATTGTGAGCTTATTACAGAACTCTTACATAAGTTTATATCCATATTAGAACAGATATTTAAATTTTAATTCTTGTTGAAGCCTTGATGTGGAACATACATTATTAATGAGTATATGTGCATTATAATTTATTAAAATATATCCAGTTTAGTGTACCATGTTGTCTCCAGAGCTATCTTTTCAGGACAAAAAAGATAAAAGAAATCCAAAGAGATGATCATTTTGATTAAAAAGCAAAGAGCCTGTGTGTGGGTATATCTGAGCAATGCAAACATATCCCTCCGCCAGCTAATATGAAGATTACCATCCATTGTTTTCTACTGTAGCGCTTGATTACAGAATTTGATATCCAGAAGGAACCCTTGGACTATTTATTCTGGAAATATTCATCACAGGAATATGTACCAGCAACTTTTCATGGACCATGGAAAATATCAACATACTGATCAGCCCTTTCCTCTAGGAGATGGCAAACCAGTGCAAGATACACATGCTAACAGACATTAACACAGACAATTAAAATACAACCATACACAACTGACTAGCTGGTGTTCATAAATTGCATCAATTTATTCTAACCAGGCAAGGGAGGGAGAGGTATGGTTCATAAAACTTTTCTCCATAAGCGGTAGGTTTTGTAGGCTAAAGAGGACTTGATGGGTGACAGCTGTGGTGGTGCAGTTTGGGAAGGGTTGGCTGGAAGACGTATCAGAAGAGACACTGAGCACGGGTGTGTGTGTGGATGTATGTGGACAGAGATGAGAGAGAGCACGGGGATCTTGGTAAGGACTCTCATCAGTTCGTTAAGGCTGATACCAACCTTCAGAAAAGATTGATGTGAGATAAGCCTGGAAGGCTAGGCAGGATGCAGAGTATTAAGGGTCTTGAATAGCATCCTCAGATAAGCACTGAAGTTGGGGGGCATAATCCGACTAAAGACCAATGAGTCAGAGGCAATAGGAAGGTTAGCCATACAGGTAGAGATCTGCGAGCCACAGCTTCCATATGACTGTGTTTCAGGACACGTTCATACCTCTTCACTGGCGTATCGACAACCAGACAATTGCCTTTCTAGGGAACTGAGAATATTGTTCTCTGTTATCAAATCAAGGTTCCACACAAATGGTAATTCATTACATTGGTTTCTCTGTGGAACCGGAAATGATTGCCACCAACTTTTGATCAAGCTAGTGTTTTGAATGTATCACTTACACAATTATGCATGTGTTTATGCTGTCATAAACGAATCACCTGGAAGATGTCAGCACATTGTTATGCGCGTCTTACAAATTTTGATGACTTTCATCGTCAGCCATCTGCATAGCACATTCCTTAACATTGCCAGTGAGTACATGAGAACAGTCCTAATGTGTTGGGGGTTGTTGCGCTCCCAGTGGCAGATGAGAAGAGCTCAAAGTCCCCATTCCACTGGAGAGCTCCAGTTCGAACACTGACAACAAATGCTGTCATTTGCTTTTCTCTGAGCGACAGGCTTTTCTTTTGCTTATTTTTGAGAATTTATCTGCCAACTACCCAAATCTGAATATCATTGCTTGCTGGTGATCCTTTCGAGTGAAAATGGTGCCCCATGAAGCATGCACATGCAAGCACACACACACACACACACACACACACACACACACACACACACACACACACACACATCATAGGAAAGAGAAGCAGAGGGAGACAGAAAGACAGAGACAGAGACAGAGATCCAGAAAAAGAGAAGAACCAACTAGTTTGGCTCCTAATCCCAATAATCCTCTTGGGCTCTTGCTAGAAACCACCAGGCATCTTTCAGACACAGCAGAAATAACTTTAGGTGTTTCTTCCATTTCATCATATAGAACATTTAAGATGTGGCTTCTTTAGGATTGAGATTTACTGCTTCACTGGAGGTTTCTTCTGCGACCTGTTTTTCCTTATTGATAGTACGTGGCAATAAGAAACATGGACAGCACACGTCAAGGTAGTTGTCTTCATGCCTGCTGAGGCAGCCACTGAAACACCAACCCCCTCCCCCCACCCCCCGACCAAACCCTCCACTACCTCTGAAAGATCATTGCCAAAGGCTAAAAGACAAAGGAAGTCAAATGGGAGGATCTTTATCTGATTATGAAATTAGTGTAGGCTTCACAGTCTTCTCCACAAAGGTTCTAAAGACCTCCACCATCTCTTTGACAACAGTACTCCAGAAGGAAGCAGTTAGTGAAAGGGGTATGAGAGCTTGTGGCGGGAGCCTATGTGAGCAGGCATGAATGTGGTAATTGTAAATGGACTCTTGCCACTTCACTGTGTTAGAACGGGTTGTTTTCCTTTCTAATCTCTACATCCCCACCCACTCTGTAGTACAGAGAATTGCAGCAAGGACAATACATACTTCCTAGGCTTAATGGGACACACACACACACACACACACACACACACACACACACACACACACACACACACAGAGTCCACCTACAGGGTGAGCACAGGGACCAATAAAGAGAGTAGGCCAGTCAGCTGGGAAGAAATCCCATACCCAAAGTGTCTACCCAGGATACCATTATAGGCTGCAGAAAGTCAGTAAGCTTTTGTGGTTGACTTAATGTGCTCTATATCTTGTCCCCAGGTCTCTGGAGTAAGCTATTCCTGAAAATAACCCAGTGCAGCAGTGGAGGAGGTTTGTAAGGCATGTTAATAAATTCTGCTCAGCACCTATTGAGTTTCAGGTGCCTGAGGGACATTTGGTACATAATTAAAATATGTGTCTGAGATGCAGAAAAGCTGTTGGAGCTGAGAAAATGTTGATTAAGGGACAGAGAATGCATATGACATCATTTAAGGGCAACGTGAAAAGATGAAAAAGAAGACCTTGCATGACTGCTAGTCTTGAAGGAGGGGGACATTGGAGAGTGTCAGGCATCAAAATCTGAGTGATTACCTAAATACCAGAAAAGAAACTTCAAAGATGTTAATTAGAGGCCATGTATTAGATTCAGCAATTAGCTGAAATCTTCATCTTAAGAAAAATAAGAAACAGACCCAGAAAAGCTAAGCAATATCTCCTGAAATAGCTGTGGGCAAACACATGTTTCTTTAAACAAAATATTTCTACTTATTCTATTTTTGTTGAATTAGTTTTTCAGATTTTTTTGTCATATTGTATTATTGAATCCAGCTATTTTTAAATTGGAATTTAAAGATCTTATTTTTGCATTAAAAAAAAACTGCAGAAAAATTAATTTGGGCTATTGAGCTTAGTTTTCCAAATCAGTGTGCTATGATTCTATCCTGAGCTCACAACTGTTTGTGAAACCAAGCAATACCATGGGGATAAACTCTACTAGTTGTTAATTAATCAGAGTCTGAAAAAAATGATTCAGTAAACATTAGAGTCACGCTGTAGAGCTATCAAGGCAAAACATGGATCTCCACTTGTCACGTGGTCCCTGACCTCTCATCTTATCTTTCTCCTTCTCTCTCTGTCTTTTTTTTTTTTTTTTTTTAAATGATGATGCATGCTACAGACGAAATCGATTAGTTCTGGCCTGTTATGTCAGAAGGCTGTAAGTCCACCATCTTTAAGGATGAAAGGTTGCTCTATGCCCCATAACTAGAAACATCACAAAACTTCACAATGTATTTTCATGTACTTGATGAGTTAATGGGAAAGCCTGGGCCCATTGCCAAAGAAAATGTGTGCTGTGTTCTTGGTATCAACAAATGAGATTATTGTGGGAAAGGAAGAGTCTAAAAGATAAGATGAACTGATATCCACTGCTAAAGAAAAACTGTGTTTATTGTACTGAGGAGTTTACCACAGTATTTTACCACAGTTCCTATGAATCCTAGGCAATACTCTGCCACTAAGCTGTATCCTCTTGTGTGTGTGTGTGTGTGTGTGTATGTGTGTGTGTGTGTGTGTTCATACATGTGCATGTGCGTGCACACATACTCTGGACCTCCCAGGTAGTAGGGAAATTAAGCAAGTGCTTGACCACTGAGTAATACCTACTTTTCCCAACAGAACTCTCATTTAGAACTAATGACTGCCCTACTCACTATTGATTCTGTTAGCATCTCGGAAAAACAGCATAATGTTTTATTGAACATATTCATTGAGTGCTTGGTGCACTCTTATCAATAACTACTAGATATCTACAAGGTAGAGTTATATCCTACTTTCTTTATTTCAAAAGAACTTTGTTTTTTTAATATTCAAAAGGATTTTGAAATATTATCTGGCTGGTATGACTTCCTGGCCAGATGGCTTTGAGATTACATGGTAATAACAGAACTCTGGTTAAATGATTTGTACATTTCAGATACTCCCAAGTAAATTATGCCTATGAACTTATTTTGTCAAATTGTAAATTTATTGTGTTGACTACAGTTTTGCCCTATTGATATTATTTTTATTCTTATTGTACAGATCGATAAATGTAGGCTTGCACAAACTACATAACTTGTTTAAGTTTCAAAGTTGGTGAGCCGAGCAACCAATATTCAAATCTGGATAGTTCAGACAAAACGCTGTATTACAAAGACCGAGAAATGACAAGATTTCGGATTAATGTTCGCTGGCATGGAATTAGGATCTTAGTCATCTTACTAGGGTTTTGCTGTATGTGAAATGTGAATTAGTAATAGAGAGGTCTCACCCAAGAGATTGAGAAAGATGGCCCCTCTTCTGTAAGTAGAAAACGTGGAAAACAGAAGAGCATTGACAATAAAGACTCGACACATGTGTAACGGATATGTGATAAGAATGCTAGCCATATATGTAACCAATATGTGTTCACACATATGCAGGAGGCTTCTGAGTTGAACAGAATCAAGTTATAGGCCTAGGATTGCTCTTCTAGGTCACGTGCTTCTCAGTGTCTAATTAAGGATGTTGGGGCCTCTAGTAGTCTGACTAAAGCCATCAAGAAAGTAATTCTGTGGTAAGGGTATCATGCCATTGCCAAATCCAAAAGCAATCCTGACTTTCTTTTACTCAGGTTCTCTCACTATCTAATGATAAATGAGCTCTTACCAACATGTGATTACTAATTATTAATTTCCTATTTAACAAGTGGGTTCATTATTGTCTTTTCTTCCATTGACTCATATCAAGGGGAAAAAACTTGACTGAGTAAGAAAGCCCAAGTTCAGCCTGTCTTTGGAACAATAATCTATGAAATAATAATTGGCTTACAGGGGCTGGTGTTTGCTGTGACTTTGTCCTTATCAGATCACTTATAAGCCGAGGAGACAAGAGACAACTAATGACAACAATTAAGCCAACCTTGTTATACAGGAGTCACCATTACTGGCTTTAATAGCTCTTGACATTTCTTGCTGAATGTTTGCAAACTGAAGTAGGTTTTGTGTGGGTACTAGTGTGTGCTCCACCCTGGATTCCTCCTCTAAGCTCTCCTGCAGTCAGTGCTTAAGGAGATGATGCATGGCCCCACTCTAGCCAATGTACTGTGGAAGAGATTTGTCAGTGGGAAGTCTGTGAGAGCTTTTTATGCTGGTTAGAACAGGCGTGAGGGAACGGCATCTTCTCTGTCTTGTACTTTTTTGCATCACAGTCATATGCACAGCACTGTCTCAGTCAGCTTCCAACCACAGCGGATGGCACTCTGAGGGCAAAGCTGACACAGTGAGTGTGGCAGATCGCAGAGACGTGTTTACCCCTGGGCTCCTGATGGACGGCTCAGCTTTTGGACCCAAACAACCTCTGCACTGCTTGTTATATCCAATAAACATCCTTCCTGACTACAATCATTTTCGACAGTTCTCCTAGTTAGTTGCTGCGGATACACCAAGTAAACAAACACTTACTGGTCAGCTCAGACACTTCACCAGTCCAGAAGGCAACTCAGCTCAAATACTAGTCATGAGTTTGGATGTTCTTTACCCAGCAGAGACAGGTGAGTTGTGGGTCCAATTACCAAATAAATATAATAAAATTGAAAGTAAACTCAACCTCAGGCAATTTATAAAAGGTACAAAACAAGTGTCCCTCTTAAAAGAAAGTGAGTAGAGCTGTGTTAATTTCTCTTTCTGGCTTTTGGCTTTATTCCATGCCCCACAGCCATCCCTGCCAGCCCTCATCCATTTGTTTATCTATTTGGAGAAACACACTGATGGGGGGGAGAGGGGAGGGGCACAGTGTACTTTTCTGCTTTCTTCTTGTCTGGGTACAGCTGTCATTGTGAGCAATAGGAATTTCAGTTTTCTTTCCACAAATACAAATTTTATTCCAAAGTAGTGGGTTAGGTACCTCTGAGAGCCATAGCATCTCTGTTTGGAAAAGCTCCAGGTTCCTTCTGGGAATTATCTCATTGTTCTTACAATAGCCCTAGGAGGGATTCCATGTTTCTTTCTTGTTTTTGCTTTTGTTTTTCTCCCAGTAAGTCACTCCTGCCATGAATCCTTGATGGATACCTCATTGCTGACTAACTCTGGTGTGTTTGATGTGATGTCAGCTCTCTTCCTCCAGAGGCTGCATGAAAGGAGAACACAGTGAAGTTAACCAGGTATGCTGGCTGGCCCCTGGCAGTGTGCTGGCTTTGGGGTCCCAGTGCTGAGGCTTGGTTTACCCATGGCTTTTGATCAGAAAAGCAGGCTTGATATAAAACAGGCCACTTGATGATCCTTTTTGACAGCATGACCTGGCACGCTCTAGTAAGCTGGGGCCAGGAACTGCTGCCAGGACCCCAGGGTGTGGCTGAGAGTCTGCTCTCTCTCTTCTCCAGCAGCTCTGGTTCATTCAGTTTTCCTAGGGAAGTGCTGGCAAGATGGGTGGCGGGGGGTGGGGGGTGGGAGGGTGGGTTCTGACCTACCTCCTACTCCTTTGTCTCCTCTCCTCTTCTGTTCTCCCCTTTGCTTCTTTTCCTCTAATACATCAGAAAGCACAGATGGCACTAAGAGATTCTGATTCCTTGGCTAGCTTATCTCACTTTTTCTCTCCACCTGAAAAGTTGTTTTACTTGACTCTTTCAGATAAAACAAACCAGCTGGGTGTGGTAGGGCACTCCAGGGCATGCTTGTAATCCCAGCACTCCCAGGAGGCAGAGGAAGGTGGGTCTCTGTGAGTTCGAGGCCAGCCTGGTGTTCAAAGCAAGTCCAGGATAGCCAAGGCTACAGAGAGAAATGCTATCTTGAAAAACCAGAGAGAGAGACAGAGAGAGACACATAGAGAGAAACACAGACACACACACACACACACACACACACACACACACACACACAGAGAGAGAGAGAGAGAGAGAGAGAGAGAGAGAGAGAGAGAGAGAGAGAGAGAATGAGGGAGACAGACAGACAGACAGACAGAGGCAGAGATTAGACAGAGAGACTTTATTCAGTGGCTTCTAAAGTTAAGTTGTAGACAAATCCAAAGCTCGATATTAACCTAAAAATAACCATTGGATGTCACCCTCTCTCTATTACCCATGGCTTATCCCAGGCTAATTCAATAAACATGACCTCACAGAACAAGGTAGCTAGTCTACACCCAGAAGTTGATTTTGAAAACAATATCTACTTTAATTCACTTACACAGTGTTCTCAAAACCTACCAAGAAATTCCCACTTTCTACCCTCTGGCAAAATGAAATCCTTGTTTAAAATTTTTATAACATCTATTAAAATCTCTGTCTCTAGATGAACTCTCTCCAAAGCCATCAATCTTTTGTTCTAGCCTGTCACCAGCCACAGAATATTATTAAACCCTGTCAATGTCTCTCAGTAACTTAGAGTCACCTTTGTCACCTGGCCTCTACCTTCCTCTCCAGCCTCTTACTTTGAGGTCACAACAATGTTGCTCACCCATTCTCTCAGTGTGTTACATCATGTGTCACCACACTAATCCAGCTGTTAGCTTCATATATGTAAATGAGGATTGGATTAAGGAAGTTGGCTTTTTAGACTGAGATTTTAAATTAGCATATGTATATAAATTCATACATATGTATACCCATATACTCATATGAATTTATGTAAAGTGGGTTTTCCATAAAAGCTGGGAGCTTTTAGAAGTATTAGTTGTATTAATAACACCACAGATATTATTTTTAAAAATAATACCTATGTGGAAGAAACCAGATCTGGAGTATCCACCAAAGGCCCACTGAAGGAAGCCTTGGTGGCTAGTCCATGGGGACACTGGACAGGGCCTACCAGGGGGAGCTTTGGCTACTGGGGTCATAGTTTTGAAAGAGATATTGGGACCCTGCTGGCTCCTGTCTCTGCGTCTGGCCATCATGAGGTGAAGAAGACTTCGCTACAGAGCTTGGACCTGCAGAACTCTGCCATCACAGGCCGGAAGCCACTGACTGGGTTGTGCAAACATGGATTCTAGAAACATGAGCCCAAAGTAAACATGCGAACTTTGAGATTGATTTTTCTCAGGTATCATGCCCAATTGTCAGAAGCATGACATACATGACCAGACAGCAGCATGCATATCTGGAATTGAGCTCCACACTGAGATTACAGTCATCCAACGATTGCTAAGTGTGCTCTACTTCCCAGACATTGAACATTGCTTCCTTGCCTTCACAACTCGTGAGTAATTAGATTTTAAATACGCTGGCCTCTAGCTTGACATATAATGAGAATGACTTTAAATAACCAAACCATCAATTTAGTCATACTTCTTAAATATTTGAAAGGTCTTCACTGGGGACATGGTGGAGGTGGAGTGTGAGCCAAAGAGAAGAGGCGAGTCTCTGCTCCCCCAACCCCGCCCCGGCCGAACAGGCTCTGATTCTATTGTGGTCTTTCTCCTCCCCAGTATTAGGCAACTATTTACAAACTGAAGGAAATGTATGTGCTTGTTTGGGCTTCCAGCAGGAGGATGCTTTTTCTAATCTCAAGTAGCCATTGGACAGAACAGCGATGTCCACATGTGGCCTCCCACTCCAATCTCTAATCTGCATGTATCTTTTTTTTTTTTTTTTAGTTAAGCATTTTAAGACAGGGTCTCATTTGACCCAGGCTGTTTCAAACTCACTTTGTAGTTCAGTCTGACTTAGAACTTCTGATTCCCTGCCTCCCAGCTCTGATCCTCTGTGAGAGATTGAACGAATGTGAGGCCATGCCTCTCTCTGTTTTACTTCTTGAGACAATATATACCTCAATTGCCTGATCAAGCTGTCTTGAAAGTCATTGTATAGCCCAGGCTGGCTTTGTACTTGCTATTTGGTCTCAGCGTCCCCCGGGTATTTGGATTACAGACCTGTATCATCAAGCCTGGCAACATTATATCTTAGTGTGACTTTCATCTCACTTATCTTCAAGAGCAAGCCATGATTTACAGACTGACTGACTGTGGTATAAAGTGAGACACCTGAACTTCAGCATAAGAATTAATTAGGCCAATTTTTGGTTTTAAAATATTCTAGTTACAGTGTGCACATGTGCACATACAAGAGGCTGCTGGTGACACGAAGATACTTGTAGAAGTGAGGCCAACATGGGACTCTCCTTCTACCATGTTGATCTTGGCTTGAGCTCAGGCAGTTAGGCTCTGTGGCTTGCACCTACTGGCCCATATCACCAAGCCTCAGGGGAGAAAAGGTGTCAGATCCACTGGGGCTAGAATTATTCCCAGTTGTGAGCTGCCATGTGGGTTCTGGGGATTGAATCTGAGTTCACTGGAAGAGCATCCCATGCTCTTCGTCACTGAGTCATTGTTCCAGCCCCTAAACTAGTAAAAAAACAAAACAAAACAAAAATATTTTTATTTAGAAAAAACCCATCCAATGTACTTTGATCATATTCTTATCCCTCTCTCCCCCACCTCCTCCCAGATCCTCTCTATCTCTCTGCCCACCCACCCAACCTCATCTTCCTCCTCTCTCCTCCCTCCCTCCTCTCTCTCTCTCTCTCTCTCTCTCTCTCTCTCTCTCTCTCTCTCTCTCTCTCTCAATACAGATTTCTAAAAGTAGGTTGGGGTCAGGAAGGATCCAAGTATCTGCACCTTTAAACAAATGTTCTTGGCAGGTTTGACACAGAAACACAGACAGCAAATTGAGCCAAGTATAAAGGAAAAGAGTGGTGAACACCAGGAGTATGGTATTTGTTCTTTATATAATAAGGGCTGGACTAGAGCTTGAATTTACCTTGCAGTCAAGAGAACAGGGATGTGCCATGGATAACATTTATTTTTCTCTTTTAGTTAAAACAAAACAAAACCAGTTCCTAAAAGGCATGTGTAAAAAAGACAAACTTGTACCGAGAACCAAACTGGAGATGAAAATTTACTTAGCTCTTTCCTAAGAAACACTAAGCAATGCTCTCCGTGGGTATCCAGAAGTACTTAGCCCAGGCTCATGTAAGGCTCAATCAAGAAAGTCTGCTATTGGATGAAATTAGTTCAACACAGTGAATTTCATTAGAGAGTGATACAATGGTATAAATGCTGCTCTCATGTGAACTAAGCTGCATGTTGAACAGAGACAGCATCCCTAAATGGGGAGCCTACCTTTGAGGCAATCTTATTAGAATTTTAGCACTGTAGACACTTCCTGGAAAAACACTGCATAAATCAGGAAGTGGTGTCTCAAAGAGCATGATGGGAATTTTTCCTTGACACTGGTCAGTGATACCAGCTGTAGAGCCCAAAACATATTTACTCTAAATTTCTTTTCCTTTACTCACTCTTATACATTTGATATCACCAACATCAAGAATTGAATTTTCTAGAAAGTTGAATTTCTTTATATTCCCTTTTGCATAATTTGCATTTGTCTTGACCATGTCAAGGACCACAAACCTTCAAACCCATGGGAAATGACAAAGTTGTCCCTGGGCGAGGCTCAGTGGGATGACAAAGGCTTCCTCTGGTCCATGTACAGATGTTGGCAGTGTGCGTAAAAAAAAAAAAAAAAAGTCCTCCTTAGCTTTCTGCCCCAGGATCCTCACTGCTCCCCTATAGATTGCTCCTATGGCAATTAGCTAAACCTACCTCCTTGTGTAGCTGTGTATAACAACTGTACTTCCCTGTTTATCTGTATATAGTAATGCTTCCTCCTCCATGTTCAGCTGTACACAATAGCCACACCTCCCTGTTCAACTGTATAAAATAGACACACTGAGCTTCCGGGACGCTGCGCCTTCTCCATGAGAGAGCCCAGCCCACCTGATCCCATGTTTTCTCTGTATTTGTGTGTCTGTCCTTTTTTCATTCCATTACCTACCCATTTAGGTCATGCAGAGTGAGGTAACTTACTATCCAATGGTTAAAGACAGGATTGCCTAGAGAACCTAGAGCTCATCACTAATAGCCTGACCCTCCTGGCCACCTGGTTCCTGAATTTACTTGTTTCTCTTCCTACCCCAAGTCTCCAACATTGAGGTTACATACAAACTATGCTTCACCTAACTTCTTATGTGAGTGCATGGGATTCTAACTCAGGTCCTCATGCTTGCAGAGCCAACACTCTACCTAGTACGCTGTCTCCCCAGGTCCCCTCCCAGTTTTTCAATATTTTAACTTTACTAGAGCTTTACTGATTTTTTACCATCCTTCTGCCTCCTTGGTTTGTCCTTTAGTTTGGGACATTAGTGCTATTTCCTTTTCTGTCAATACTTGGTATCTTCCTTTGTGTTTACAATGTAGTAATGTGTCTTCAGAGCTTTCCAGCTAAATCCCCCCTGGCTCTCATTGGCCTGGAAGACCCTGCATCTTAGGTGCTTCATGCAGGGACTGAGGCAGCTCAAGGGCTGCTCAGGGAAGGACCCACAGGCAGTATTTGCATGAGGAAGGGACCATCCTATTTCATTGCTGTAACTAGGTAACAGCCCCACCCCAGCTACACCTGCTCATTTGGTTTTGAGACTTGTGGTCTTTATCATGAAGGTGGCTTTAAATGGTCAAATCACTGAGATGGCATGAAGCGAAATCCTGAGCAGTACCTAGGAATCCAGCCACACACTCAGCCCTCAGTGTGCCTACCTGAGCAGTGCCTAGGAATCCAGCCACACACTCAGCCCTCAGTGTGCCTGCCTGAGCAGTGCCTAGGAATCCAGCCACACACTCAGCCCTCAGTGTGCCTTCCTGACCAGTGCCTAGGAATCCAGCCACACACTCAGCCCTCAGTGTGCCTGACATTCTCCTTGGAGTAAACGGAACTCAATCATAGCAGCCCATGTTCACCAAAAATCTGAGGTTCCTTTTAGTTATATAAATTCCATTTATTGCTTTACCCTCAGTACAGTGTACTCAGGAGATTCACAATGAAATGTACATTCTAAAAGAGCAGCTAGCTAACCTTGACTCCCTCCCTGCTTGTGACATATTTAAAATATTTAGTGCCTGGAACTTTCTACTGAACATGATCTAGAAAATAACCAAAACCAAAACAAAAAGACAAACCTAAACCAAAACAACAACAACAACAACAACAAACCCCATTATATCACTTATCAAAGAAGTTAGACATAATAATTAAAAATCAAACTCATTTAAGTATTTCCTTTAAACATTTTTCGTTATTTATTCATTCTTGCTGGGTGCTAATGGTACACTCCTTTAATCCAACCACTTCTGAGGCAGAAGGAGGTGGGTCTACAGATTGAGTTTCAAGACAACCAGCGCTACACAGAGAAAACTTGTCATATGAATCTCCACTTCTTGTGAATAATACATTTTGTCTGGAGAGTTATTCTTAATTTTATACCAAAAATAAATGTTGCATATTGAACTAATCAATAAAACAACTTCAGATTGGAAAGGATCTTTTAAGCCATCTAGTTCTTCTAATGTGGTTTATAACAGGGCTCTTGAAACACAGCATCAAAATCACCTAGAGAGCTTCTTGCTAAAATGCAGCAGCTGGGCTGGGTGAGGTCTGCTCTGCATTTCTAGCAAGCACACAACTGGTGCTCACATGGTTGGTCAGAAGCCACAAGTATCATGGCAGTGCCCAGTTTATAGAAATCAGTATAAGAAAGGAGACAAAGCAATTGACGGGACCATGGTATAGTTGCAGGAAGAAAAGTGTAATAAAGAGCCCACTATTTTATATGACTAACATGCACAAATAAGAAAACTAAATGTGAGCAGGGGTACAAATTTGTTGCTTTGAGAAATAATCTCATATAGCCCAAGCTGGTTTCCTGTTTAGTTAAGGGTGGCCTTGAACGTTTGATCTTCCTGCCTCCCATGCACCAACATGGCCAGCAATATTTTGTTTTTATTGTTTAAAGTTGGAAGCCCCCGCACACATACACTATCCTATGAATATATGCAATATGTTTCTCATCTTAATGGCTTCTCGGAAATGACAAGCATAGCTCCCTCTGTCTCATCTATCCACTTAATGTGGTGCAGTGTGATCAGTGTGATTCCAGTGAACCCGGAGCCTTGACGTGATGGATGGCAGTGCTTCACAGAGCCACCAATGGCTTTCTGTCTCTCTCTCTCTCTCCCTCTGCCTCCAGACTGATTGCCACACAGCCTATTTTAATCCCACCAGCCAGAGTGATCTCGGGAGAACAGAAATTTAATCATGTCATTCTTCTGCACAGAACCTTACAGCAGCTGCAGAGAAAAAAAAAGTTGCCCGCCTCGTGTTGCCTGCAAACCAGTTTCTGACTGTCCTTTATACCTAGAAGCATATAGGTTGGGTTTCTCTGAACTGCTTCTCCTGTAGGAAGCTGAAAAACTCACAACTCGCCTTCAAATACTGACCAAAATTTGCCTTAGTGAAGGGACTTGCTTCCGGCATCAGTTCTTTCAATCCCCTAGCTCGCTTAGCTATCCCCAAAGGCCCTGTCCCCTTAGCGTGTGCTGTACATCTTACTTGTAAATGCCAATTAGTCATTTTTCTGCCTCTGGAGATGGGATGTATGCCTCACAGAAGCTGCTCAATGCTGTACTATTTGCTCTATTGGGGGAACCACTCAGTTTACCATCTATAATGTTCCTGAAACTGTTCACAGTACAAGCTAGGTGCTCAATGAATTTTATGTGGATCGCTGAATATTAAAATATGCTACCTCAAAACATTTCATGCCTTTCCATTTGCAGGTGGTGTTAGGAAATTCACCCTACACTTTTGAAAGTCCTGTTTCATGTGTATCTAGACATTTTAATACCCCACCACCAGAAAAACAAAGTGTGCAGTGACGTAGTTGGTTAAGTAAATAAGGCAATTTGTCTACAGATCAGGATGAAAAAACAAAACAAAACAAAAAAAACAGAAAAAGCACTCATAGCAATAGCAAAGCCACATCCCCCCAGGAACTGTGTTCTCATTGTGTAGTCCCATTCAGTCCAATTCAAATATTCATTATAATACTGTGTACCCCAAAGATAAACCTATAACTATGCTATATTTACTGGGTTCTCTTCACAATAAAGCAATGTGCATGCTTCACTCTAAGTGTCCCACTCCAAAATGCTTTAGAGAAGCCACAATGATGGTGAGAGAGAACATTGCTTAAGCCCTTGCTGTATATCAGCCTCAGAACAACCACACATGATAAATGCGACTTGTCCCCTTATTTTTTAAGGTGCGCAAACAATCTTAAGCGAAGTGGGGAAGTAGCTGGTGACAGGCCACAAAGTCCAGGGATATCTGGGGAAACGACCCAATTCTCTGTAAACACTTAACCCATCTACTTCTCCAACAAAAGGGATCTACGTTCCATGCCCCGCAAAGACCCTGGAGTATGGCACGGGGTCCAAATATGCTCATTCTGCTTGGGTTGAGTCCTGCTTTGGGGTTCCAAGGCACAATGCACAGCAATTCTATATAAGAAGCAATCTTTGCCACCTTATGGCCTCTCAGAGTACACTTATGTTGTGGTTGAACTCATAGAGTAATTAAAATTTCATCTCCTGTATTCTTGTAAAGGTACCTTTCTGTTTCTCTGTCTGATGGCAAATTACTTGAGGAGAAAAGGACTCTGACTGCCTAGAGCAGCCAGAAAACTGTTCACTAAATACCTGCTGAACACCACTGCCTAATTAGGATTCTGAAAGTGTCTGTCTAACGTAAACTCACTGATTACACAGAAGGACTGCGACTGTGGTGCCAAATTTTGAAATAATAATAATAGATTGGGTATGCAACCTTAAACAAAACATGTCACCCATTAAGTTATTTTGACTTTTCTTCCTTTTCCAGTTTTGGCATTAGCATCGAGAAAATGTAAAGGCACATGTGTGAGCCTTGCTATGTTTCCACTAGATAATGCCTGCCTTGTAAAGAGGTTTCCCCTGCAACCACCTATCCACTCATATTCCTGAAACAGTGTATGCAAGACGCTCAGTGCTCATAGAGAAATGTGTTATATTAGAAAGGGCTAGTCCCTGTTTTGAGAAGTTCTAAAAGGGCGGGTCTTTCTGTCTGGCTTGACAGTTTACTATTGCTTTGAGTCAGATATTCCTCTCATCCTTAGGGCATAAGATTTTTGTATGAAGAAATAACTCCAGTGAACAGAATGACTTTGCCCTAAGCGAACATTTTGGGGTGTGAGTGCAGTGGAGCAAAACCCACATTTAAATCTGACTACAACAGAATTACGGGAAGCTTTCTGCCTTAAAATAAACTGGCAACATCATGAATAGAAGGCAAACAGCACACTCAAACAAATGACCAGTCCTCTGTGCCTACACCCACTGTACCGCCGGCCATATTGACAGCCTTCCTTGTCAGCTGCCCTTAGCTGCTGGGTTTCTTCTACTGCTCGCTGATGCTGTGTGCTTTAGGCAATTTCTTTCCAGGCAAACACAGACTGTTTACTGACTGTAATCAAAACGACAGCACACTGTTGTCACAACGGAGAGCTGGGAGTCGATTGCCTTTTCCACTTGGCAACCTGAGGAAACTTTAGATCTAGGATCTTGAGGTACAACTTGCTTGTATTGCCTCAAGATGGTGATGTTGGCTACCCCACAAGTATTTGGCCCCCACCGCCACCCCTTGAAGTATGAAATATAGAAGATGGTGGTTTATCTACTTCCAAGCAGGGTTGGTTTGATCATTTCCTTCAGATCAGTGCAAGTGGCAGAGCCTGCCGAGGGACATTCCAAATTTTGTCCTGTGCGATTCTTTAATCAGCCCAAGGCAACACACATAGGGAGGCCTTCTCTGGCAAGAATGTAGTGAGAGGAGATGGTTCTGTCACCATTGGGCCAGCTCAATAGCAATGGTCCACAGAGACGACGCAACGTCATAGAGCATGCACCCCTGACACGTGACCTTCAGAAGCAAGATTTAAGAAGGTGATCAATGATGTGGCACGGGAGAGGGGGGGAGGTTGGGGAGGGGGAGGGGGTGGAACATATATATATAGGTTATAATTCAAGCAAACCCGTGTTCTAGACTATTAGACTATTCTCTGCTCTCACCATCTAGGGTGAGCACCCATGATCACAGGCATTTGGTGCCTATGCCCAGAGACGATGGAAGGGAGAGGAAATTTCCATTATGGTGGATGCACCCTGTTATCTGTGATGCTCTATGTTCAGGCTTTCCGACTCTGCGTGGTGTACTCTAGACATTTAACTCCACTGAGGTTAGAGTTGGACACCATAACATTACCTGGTGTTCTCAACAAAGGTGCCTGACTCCTGTTTCAAAATTTTTCCTGAGACAATAAATAGTGTTATACGTAGTAGAGAGTGCGCTGGTTTTGAGAAGATTTTTGTCAACTGGACACTTGCCAAGGTCCTCTTTTTCTCTACTTAAATCTGCTTGTTGGTGAATAAATACTATGAAAGCGTTTTGGAAAACATAGGTTTGAATCTTTTCTAGATGTAGCTGTTGAACATCTGCCCATGGATATTCAATACTGTACATGAGGTTTTTTTCATAAAATTATCTTATCAAATCCTCTTCTGAGGATCTCCATACACTTAGCACTTAAAAAAAAAAAACCCTACAAAACATTAAGTTGACCTTTTCAGTGAGGTATTGATACTTACTTGGTTAAAGCTCCTTAAAAGATAGCCTTTCTGAAGTAAAGAAGTGTTAAAATGGCATATATTTACAAGGATCTGAATTCAGGACCAAGAGAGTCTGCACTTCTTTTTTTATTGTCACTGAACAGAGCAGTGGCCCTAAAATAGAGCAAAGAGACTGTGCTCACTGGCCTGATTTAGGTGTGGGTGATGCCACTTACTGCAGTGGGGAAGGCAGAGAGGAAGGGCTCTGCATGTAAGGAGAGGAGCGATGCTGGTCATGGCACAATTCTTTTACAGACAAAGAAGAGCCATTATGTCACAGGTAAGTGAGCTTTTTGTCTTAGATAGAACTTAAAGTGGCCAATGCTCAGGAGACCCAAGGACATTAGCATGGTTTCTCTATCGTCACCCTTCTGAAGACAAAGACTCTAGTAAGAAGCTGTCTGGAGACCTCAAAAGAGTAGACGTGAAGACAGGCATTTTACATGCACCAGGCATCTCATCAAGGATGTGGTGATTCAGAAGTCCAGCTCTGAATGGGACACTGCAGTCACTTGGTCTTCAAGTGCCCATCCCTACTCCACATTTTAAAAAAATCATAGGTTCTTTCTTAGAGCTATTTCAGGTTTGTAGAAAATTGATGGGAGAGTACAGAAAGTTCCCATTTCAAATGCCCCTTCCTGTGTCTTAAATATTTAGTGTTCAGGGTTTTTACCCAGAAAAAAAATTGAGGAAATAATCAGTAATGATTTTGTGTGTGTGTGTGTGTGTGTGTGTGTGTGTGTGTGTGTGTGTGTGTGTGTGTGTGCATAAAACCTCCCAGATAGCTTTCCTGTGTGATGCTGATTATTCAAAAAATATTGTCCTCTTTCTTATTGGATTGATCTCATATTGTTCTGACACCATTACTGTATATGTAGAGAAATGCATATTACAATGACTTAAGATAACTCTGAGGTGCCCGAGTATAGGTTTTGTTTTACAGGTGCATAAGAGGTAGCTCTAGTTTTTCTGGTGATATATTTTGATATATATTTTCTATTTTAATTTGCATAAATATCCAATCATGATTTGTATATGCTCTGCCACTTTCCACTGACTTCTGAACACTACACTTCATTTTCAAAATGTACAAGTGATATTGAAAAGGAAGTTGAAATGTTCCCTCCACCCAAATCAAATTCATTCTAATGGCATTCACCATGTTGGTATAAAGGAATTGTAAATCATCATTAAATTTGTTTTCTACACTGTCTAGTGTAGTCTTTGATCTTTCATCTTTACTAATACTTTACTAACTTACTATTTATATTTGCACTGTTGATTACACTACTATTTTATGTGTGTAATAGAAAGATACACCTCTTAAAGAAAGTAGTCTGGTCCCAGTATGTGAAACCAAGTACTGGGTCACACCCCTTCATCATAATTCTGACTTTGAGCGTGGCAATGCATTCCCTGTGCTTTTCCCAGAAGCGCTAACTACCTGCTTCAGAACATAGGTGTTCTAAGCCTAAAATTCAGCCGACTTTCTCTACATACCTGACCATTTTACTAACATGATCAATAGAGCAGTTGAGGCTGGACGTGTAGCCCAGTTAAGTAGTAGTTTTGAAGGACGAAGAACTCAGTATAGGAAAGGCCAGGATATACACTGTTCTACCGGGCTGAGAGTGCTGCTCTCTACCTCAGAGAGCGTTGAGACAAATCAACACATGAAAGCATCTAACATGTTAATGGGGAAGTGTCTCTTTAAGGAGCTGAAAAAGCTGACTCACCTGAAGAATGGAATACCTCTTTAGAACAGCATTTAATTATTAACCTACTTAGCGATTGGGTTAACTCACTTCCTTTTCAGAAACACCGCTCTCTGAGAAGACATTTAACAAAGTGCTTTGGCTTTAACTTTTTGCTGTTGTGCAGAACTCGACTTCCTTCTAAACCTTCCAAGAATTGCAGTTGCAAAATATTGGAAATCAAAGTGTCTCATTTTGAGCTGGATAGCCCAGATACTTAAAAAGTGTTCAATAAACACACTCCTTTGTGTTTATTTAAGACATAATTCTCAAGACAGCATTTCATAAAGAGCAGAATAATGAAGCTGGCTGGGAAATCTGTGGTCAAGTCAGTTGAAATTTACTGATCAAGAGAGTACAACTGTCTATATGGCTACTTCACAAAATGTTCAATAATTATCATAAATAAGGATAAGAAGTTACCTATCTTGGGGCTGGAGAGATGGCTCAGTGGTTAAGAGCACTGGTTGCTCTTCCAGGGGTCCTGAGTTCAATTCCCAGCAACCATATGGTGGCTCGCAACCATCTATACTAGGATCTGATGCCCTCCTCTTTTATGCAGATGTACAGGAAGACAGACATAAATAAATAAATCTTAAAAAAAAAAAAAAGAAGTTACCTATCTGAAATCAATATCAGCTCATCTATTCCCATTATTTTCTTTTTAGAAATGGATATAAGTGCATTGTTTGTTGTTTTCTTAGTTATCTCTAGTGTCTTCATGTAGCACATACCCAGTCATTACCATCTTATTATTGTTTTGAAAGTCATGGCTTTCAGCTCTCTTTAATTTCTCAAGCCATATTTTCTTAGCCTTCTTTTAGTTATGTAATGGTAAAAATCTGGCTGCATATTTTGAATATGTTTACAGGGCTTTTAAGTATGCTTTGAACCTAGACTCGGCCCCAGAAAATCCAATCAGATTGGACAAAGGAGAAACGACCACAGCTCTTGTAGGTCCCCATCAGGTACAGTCAATGTGTGGGCTGGAGTGAGTGAGCTCTGGGCCTCAGCATGTTCTGGTATCTTTTTCCTTTCGGGTTCTCATTGTTGTTGTCAATGTTTTGATTAATATGTTTTCACAAATCCATACTTCATTTCTTTTTCACTTTTCATTTACTGGCTAGGTTCTCATTCTAAATACATGCACTGTAATCCAGTATCATCTGGGCTGTGTGAGCGCAAACAAAATGAGTTCTATTTTGTATTGTCCTCCAATGCTGACTTAGTTTACATTAATTTTTTATATAAATATATGAAGATTGATGGTAGATCCTAGTACAACTGTTGGAAACTAGTACAACTGGCCAGGAGAACAGAAGGGTTTCCTGGGCTGGGGTGGAGCTAAGCGGGAGAACACATGTGTAGCATGTGGAAGGCTCTAGATTCAAGCTCTAGTAACACACACACACACACACACACGAGAGAGAGAGAGAGAGAGAGAGAGAGAGAGAGAGAGAGATGCCTTATCTAAATAGTTACTAACATATTAATTAACTAAATAAACACTAACATATTAAAGATACCTTTAGGACTTTGACAGTATATAGGATTCATGTAAACAAACTATCAGTAACATTGTAAAAGTAACAGCCAAATGGTGTATGCATTCCCCATATAGAGAGCTTTAAGAGCTACATCTCAACAGCTTTAGCACCAAGCAGAAGTGGGTTTATTATATGGCACCAAGTAGCTCACCAAGAGCAAAATGTTAACAGCAAAGGAAGCATTAACACAACAGAAGGGAAACACTGTGGCCATGAGCCTAATTAAAGTGCTATGGCGATATAAATATCAATCAGAGAAGCATAATGCCAGGAGGGAAGTGAAAGAAAAAAAGACGCAAAGCATTAGTGGCAGTAGCTGGGCCTGGAGCTGCCCATACGGAGTGTGAGTACCAACATGGCAGTGCTTCCACATAAGGTCAAGTGGTTTCTTTTCTATTGGGTTTGTTCTATCTTTGGCAAAAACACTGGTTGGATTGGGAGAAGGAGCAACAAACACAATGACTAAATTCTTCCTGTAGATGTTTTCTACTGAATGGGTCCCTTATCATAAGTAAGTGGACGGTGATACTGGATATTAAAAGAGGAATTCACCAGGTAGTGGTGGCTCACGCCTCTAATCCCAGCACCTGGGAGGCAGAGGCAAGAGGATCTTTATGAGTTTAAGGCTAGCTGGAGTGAGTTCCAGGACAGACAGGGGTACACAGAGAAATCTTGTCTTGAAAACCAAAAGAAGAGATTGGAGGAGGAGGAGGAAGAGGAGAAGAGGAGGAGGAGGAGAAGGAGAAGAAGAAGGAGGAGGAGGAGAAGAAGAAGAATTTCATTAAAACTCTGACATGTTCAGCTTTTCAAATAAATCACTTTCTCCAGCAGTCCCCTCACCAGGACATAAACCCTTCTGTTTTAGCCTGTCTTGACATGAACTTCCTGGTTCCTTAGTCTTAGCATGAACAGCTTTGCTCACTCCTCAAACTCACTTTGTCTATACAGAAGTGTGGTTCCTTTCCTTTTGGGTTCATTTTTTTTAAGGTCATTCTCACTTTAGTTCCAATGAAAAAAAAAAGATTCCTAGAATACTTTGGAAGATCTTAAATTAGACAGATGAAGTTTCACAAAAGTAAATGGCACATACAGACAGTTAGAAGTCAGAAGAACTAACAAACAAGTGACCAGTTCTCAAACTGTTAAGTCTTATGCGAGATCATGGCAGTCACGATGCCATTTAGTACTAAGAGTTGTGATTTAGTTAAACACTCTGACTCAAACTCATGGGAAAGTAAAAGTACTAAATGTTCTGCACAACTCAAGAATAAAGTATATTATAACTTCCGGGAGATTCAAAATTCTCTAAAGGGAACTTCTTGGCAGAAAATGGCCAAAGTTATTTAAAGAGTGACTTCCCATCTTTGAATTCACCCACTGACTAAAACAATATTAAATCACTCTTTAATAATGTAGAGACTATCATTTCTCTGACTTTTCTCTAGCACGGAGCTTGATCACATGGAGGGCTTCCTGTACATAATCTCAGAAAGGATGAAAGTCTAATTCTATTATTACAGAAATAGCACAGACATTTAAAGGGATGTTTGAACTTTGGCAATTCTTGAAGATGTTCATATAGTGTCACATTCATGTTTATCTGTATTCATTTCAATGTGTTTTTTGTAATTGTTCTTCATATATTTTGGGCAAAACTTTCTTTGTATCCTTTATCAATTTCAAATCCAGAGTAAAAGAGATAAGGACCTAAATATATATGTGTGTGTATATGTGTATATATATATATATATATATATATATATATATATATATATATATATATATTTGGAACATTGAAACCTACATGCCCACTTGAGTAGGTAACTTTTAATTAAATTAAATTTCTAAATTAAATTTATAAAATTCTACTGAGGCTAATTATATATTCAGGTAAAAAAAAAATCAAACTCCAGAGACCCAGAGAGCCATAGTGGATGTGGTATTTCATAGAACAAAGCATTTCTTTGCATTGCAAGTAAGAGAACTTTTATTATTGCCTCACTGTTAACAAAGGGAAAATCAGTATTATTTTGCCCTGAATTTGGTGGCTACCATTTCTTACATCATGTTCAAGTGCAACCAAACAACTACTAACTTCACCCCAGAGCAAACCATATTGTCAGGTAAAGGTGACCTACGAAAATTGCCTCCAGATCAAACAGAGGTGCAAGACGTAGTAAGAGCAGGTCTGACTCCTTTCCTTCTCCCAGTTTCTGAACACCAAATACATAGGAATTCAGATGCCATGTTGCATACTATTTGACTGTGAAAATTGTTCATTGGGGCAACATTGAGATGAAGGCGAAGACCAATTTGAATTGAAGTTAATAAAATAAAAACCTAAAAGTACAGAAATTAACTGTTTCTGATCTAAATTATATTTTAGGAGCAGGTAAGCAACTGGCCCTCGTTGATTTGTAAAATGAATAAAACAATCAATTATATAAGTGTAGAATAAATAATAGTATTTTAGATGGCAAGGGAGCCATTGCCACAAAGTAAGTTCTCAAAGTTTCTCTGCACAAAAGACAACAATTAATAGCAGTGTGCATAGCCATTCAAGGGAAGAAATGTCACTATCTCGTCATATACTCAGTCTTCGTTGGAAAAAAATACGTCACTACTTACTTTCATTTACAGATGGTTTCAGATAAACTTCGCCCTGCAATTAAGGACTCACAGGAGATAGGAGGAAGCTGCAACCGAGAGCAGTGACTAACAACAGATTCCAAGCTCAGTGCCGACCCTGATGAGAAACCTTACCCTCCAGTTGCTAAGCCTCTCCTGCTCTCAACTCTGAGCTATCCTGAGTCCATTAAGTCATCCTGGCTGCCATGAAGATGAAGCTGACAGCACAGTTACCGGAGTCAGTTTAAAGAGGCCCAGGGTGGTTGAAGGAAAGGATTAGGAGGCCTGGGGTGCTGAAAGGTCACCCCAGCTCTAGCTCCCAGAGATCCCGGTAGCACACAGCTGTCAGGAGCACGAAGCTGTACTTTAGAGAGTCTTTGGGGAGAAGCGGGGCCTTCTCATAGCATGCCAACAATTTCCTCAGGCACATTTTGCCTTCCCACCTTTAATTGTACTCTTAACAGGATGTGAGCCCAGAGAGTTTGTGACTCAGTCGAAGCAGGACATTTCTGGGGCTTAGGTGTTGTAATCTGATTACCATAGTATTATAGAAATTACTTTAAGAAAATGTCATTTCTCACAAAACATAGATTGCCTCTGTGAATACTCCCAGAGGTCTTTTGTCTGAAAGGCAAGTCCTATTAACGTAAAATGAAATAATGAAATAAGTCCTTGGCTTTGATTTTGCTAAGAAAAAAGAAACAAATGAGCAAGAAAACAAACACAGTGCAGTCCATAATAACATCGCTGGACAGGAAGAACCGTCTTCTGGAAGTTCCATGAACTCTCCAGGGAATGCCTGCGATGTCACCACTAACTGACATTGTCACGGGTAACACATTTGGCTTGCTGATGCTCAGCCAGGGCCCTCTTCCAAGATGATACTTACCCACTATTAAGCTACTGAATTCCTCGTTGGTTTCTTTCCACCCCCTTCCTGTTTCAGCAAAAGGTATCTCATCACTGGCACTAATAATAGCAATGATACCTGTTCCTTTCTGTGGGCGTTGGGGTGGCAGATGAGAGAGGAAGGAGGCAACAGTCACGTCCTAGAATCCGCACTAAGCCCTGAACAGAAATTATTTCATTTCCACAGTTTTCTAACTAGGCACATCACTGGTTTTTGGACAGCGTTAGAGGCTCTAGAAGTTTAATTACTTGGTTAGGAAACAGAGCTGCTTCTGCCTGTCAAGTTCTTCACCACTTCTCCATTTGTTTCTTGGTGTTTCTACCACAGACGAAACAAGTCAGGGACCGCAAAATTGTCTCCACTTCTCCGTTTCTCTACCTCGATGCATAGTGAGCCTCTAGTGGTTCTAAGTGAGGCAGGAAAGCCAGGGGTGTCTCCTGTGTTGTTGGGCTCAGAAACCAACAGGGAGATGTCTGAATGAATTATCCCTAGACTTTGACTCCATTTCCCAACTCTTACAGGTGAGGAGAAGAAACTTCTGTAAGTGGTTGGGGTCCTTTTTGGAGGCTACCAAGCTCTCAAGTGGCAGAATCTAACCCATGTCTCCATTTCCAGCTCAGAGCTGAACTGCTACATGAAAACAATAAATATCTGTCTGGCTCTTACAAATGAAATCACCACCACATTTTTCGAAAGAGTGGAATTCTCTAATTTGTTCTAGATGGCATAGCATCAGAACATTTCATTTCTGAAGACTTCACAGGGCATGCTCTACAAGGTGAAGAGTTGTGTGCCCATTGGCTTTTCACACTATGATCATATGAGTGGGAGGGTAGCTAAGAGAGGTGAACAGCTAAGAGAAATGAGCATCTAAGCCAGATGAACAACTAAGAATGCCTTGCCATCTTAAAAACAAAACAAAACAAAACAAAAGGTAACATTCAGGGTCCAAATATAAACATCCACTCACAAATGCAACCCAGTCTAATCAGCCAGCTCTGGCATTTACAAAGAACAAAGTTATTCATTTCCAGTCACCTGCACGCATGGTGTGTACTGTACAGTGCATCTGAGCCAATTAGCATTTATTTCTGAAAAACATTTTTCTTCATGTCCTGTAGCTGGAGTTATTCTGAAATATACAAGACCAGGGGCTTTGCTCTGAGGCAGACACTGTTTTTGAAATGTCTTAAGGGGGAGTATTATTGCCACCCAACCTAATTTCCTGAGTGAGATTCCCTGGTTGGTTCACCACATGATGAGAAAATATACTTCAGGTAGCCCAAGGTTGGTTTGTCAGGCCCTTTGTTAGGCCCTGGGTTGAAATCACAGGTGTTTATTTTTCACAGAGCACATCCTGTTCAAACTAGATTGGGTGACTATTTCTATGCAGATTCTCACAAACACTAATGTCTTCATCGTTGTCCTAACAAGGGACATTGCACTACCCATTTTGTGTACACACACACACACACACACACATATATATAAAGCGTTGTAATCTTAAAAACTTGTCTTTCAACTATTGCCAGGCGGTTTTCTGCTAATGTGGTAACGGCATGATTGCTAACTGAATGAAACATTATGAGTGTGGTGTGAAACATTTTAGTGACAACCACAGACTCCACACAATGTAAATTATTCTCAGTCTCAAGTGGGTTTTCCTGGTGTTTGGTAGTAATAGTACTACTAATAAAAACCAACCATGAAATGTACCAGGAAGAAAAGGAAACCCACCCATCTACCAAGCTAATGTGATAATAATAAAAGGTAACAAAGCAGGGGGTTATGGAACATATAGGGATCCTTGGATCGTTTCATTCTTAGCAAATCATATGTGTTTTAATGTCACTCTTGGTGATCCCCTCCCCTCTATGTGACAGGTTCCGAAGGAAAATGACAATGTCTAAATAGCCAAACGCCTCTATATTGCTGCCAGTGTCTGCATACATGGCCTCTCCAGAGCTGCTAAATAAAAACTAAAGCACTGAAAAGGCAGTTCAAATTTCACTGCACATTTATGATTTAAAGGTGCCAAAATAGGCGGTGTACTCGTGAAACCTAGTAGGTTGGCATCGAGGCTAACAAAACAGATGTTCTCTCAGTACAATGAACCACAAACATCTGTTTGTTCCACAGGCACACACTCCTTAAATCCCACCCTGTGTTGTAAGTCACCATTTCCAGACAGAAGCTCTGTTTCCTTTGAAAGATAAAGGGATGGTGGGCAGTTTACAAATCAAATAATGCCTTTAGTTCCTGTAATTTACTAAACATTAGGCTTTAAAAAACATGGCAGCCTGAAGAGGATTTTAAAATGAAAATATGACCTGGCGGCTAGATTCTACGGTGCAAATAATTAAATGTTTTGTCAGCTTACCTGATGGAGAGCCTTAGGAATCACAGCTCAACAAAGGCCAGCATCCAAGATGGTTAGAATGGAACGTGCCACCCCCTGCAGTTCTTCAGATTTGGGCCACAGGGACTTGCAAATTAAATTCAATTTTTTTTCTTGTTTTCTCTGTGGACATGAAAACAAAGAGACCTTTCCAGAATCCTCTCTGCTTATGCCTCCGCTTCCTGTTCTGAGATTCACTCTATGGTACCCAACATATATCAGAAAACGGCCCTGGAAGAGAAAAAAAAAAAAAAAAAAAAAAAAGCTGGCAGCACCCAACGTGTTACCGCCATCTACTGGCAGACACACGCAACTGCGCAAACGACAAAACACTCCTATTACTCCCCTTCTCTTTGGAAGGCAGGAGGTAAACCTGTGTGGAAACATTATGAATCATGAAAGGGCCCCACGGTGACAGCAGTGAGGTGATGGAAGCGAGGGTTACCTAGCTACCACACGAATGTGCACAGACAACCTTCTGAGCCTTTTATTTCTTCTAAATTTTCTAGTTGTTTGATTAGAAATCACAAATGTTTTTAAACCTGTTTTTTTGTTGTTGTTCAAAATTAGATCTTTCGCATTCTCTAACGCTTGGTACGTAGGTTTTCATAAAGTCTTCCTTAAGTCTAAAATGAGGGTTTTTTTTCCAAGATGGAAAATCTGGCTTCTTAGAGAATAGTGTAACATATATGCAGATATAATCTTTCTACAGTTTTCTTATTTGTCTGTTTGGCTTTGTTTTTATTTTGGTAAAACACAAGAAGTCATATCTGAGTGTAAAAAGAATCTATATCTCAATGAAGTTAGGTAAATTTGACCATTGAATTTTTGTGTGTGTTAAGCACACCTGTGTCAAAAGCTGAGGTGGGGGTGGATCATAGAAGCCCCCTAACTTCAACTGACACACACCCCCTTTCATGAGTGCATGAACACCCCTAACACACACACACACACACACACACACACACACACACACACACACACACACATGAAATAAATAAAAATGAAGAAGATATTGAAATCAGTGGTTATCCATTTGAATTCACATGCCACTAAATAACTTTTGTACATTAAGGGAGTCCTTAAACGGCTGGTTTTCATTAGATTTTTCACATTTAAAGAATGCTTATCTCACTGCACCGGGGATTTGACTCAGCCGGGTAACTGAGTACAGAGCTCAACCTCCCCTACGCCACTGCTGGGGTTAGGAGCACCAGCTGTGTGCCAGGCCTTTTCTTGGGTGCTGGGGATTTCTTTTAACATTTTATTGATTCTTTGTGAGTTTCATGTCACGAACCCCAATCTCACTCTTCTCTCCCTCCCTTCATATCTGCACTCTGCCCTTGCAACCAACCACCAAAATAAACCAACCAACCAACCAACAAACAAACAAACAAATAAATGGAAAGGAAGCTGTGGTGTGTCATGGTGTCCCATGGTATAGCCTTTTGTCCACATTTCTTTGCTTGCAAATATTCATAACAATGAGTCATTGGTCTGGTTCGAGGCCTCTGACTTCTGCTACACCATCAATAGATGATCCTCACAGGGGCCTCCTCTCAGATATCCTGGTGTTGCCCCTGTCATAGAGACCCTGCAGCTTTGGATCTGCAGGACAGTCCAGTCACATGCTCCAGCAGTTTATAGATAGGGCAGATGTTGGGGTGAGCCAGATCAAAGCCCTGGATCTGGGCGTGGGTGGTTGCTAAGTTGGTCAGCCCGATACCACTTCTGAACCCACGTCACCAAGGCTCACTCACCCACATACCCTCAGGACCAGCTCTCCCATGCTGCCCGGACAGGGGGTGGGACCCAGGGGCTGGGAATGCTATCGGAGGGCCTCATGTTTGCAAGGCTGGTACTTTACCGACTAGCTACCTCAGACAGCCTTGACCCACCTTCTTTAAGACTGATGTTAGCTATTCCTGTGTCATCCATACACCCAATCAATCTTGTGGTCAAAATAAGCTAGCTTCTGTGAGAGTACATATTGGTGTAACAATTATACATCTACATGAACTCTGTGGATGCTGTATCAGCTTTGAAGACAAGGCTAGACCATGACTGCCTATCAAGAAGGAGTTTACTCATAACGAACACAGGAAAATATATTTCATACCAAATTTTTAGCCCTGCGGTCAAGAAATGTTTGCTTTTTAAAAAAAAATTTAGCCCTATTTTTAAGAGAGAGAGAGAGAGAGAGAGAGAGAGAGAGAGAGAGAGAGAGAGAGAGAGAGAGAGGGAGAGTCTTAAACCGGTTAACATTTGTCTCTGAGACCTTTTTGGAAAGAGCCATTTCTTTATATCCTATAGTCAGAGTTCTCCTGAAATTCACAAGGCCAGAGTTTTCCTCTGTGGCAGATACTGTTCTGTGATGCTTTAAGGGGGTGTTCAGATCCAGGTAAAATGAGTCACTCAAGGCTTTTCTGTATGATTTCAAGTTTATGCTAAACAAGTGTATCGTACGGTTTTCTCAGGCTTCTCTTTCTCGTGGAGGGAGAAGCACCAAGAAACGTGTGCATGTGGAGAAAGCAGGACAGAACATCGTCCTTAGCCATCCCTTTCTCATATAAGCAGACTGCCGGACCTGTCTGCCAAAGCGAAACATTGTCTCTGGCCCACAGGCTTCACCTCTCCACACTTACCCACGGCCCCAATCGCCTCTGTTCTGTTTATCGAGGCAGCAGCCCATGCATATGACCTTTGTTTATCTAGTGTTTTGTCAGCTCTACCGACCAGGTCACATTTGTTTTCCTGTCCTTGGGAAGGGAGACTCGAAATAAATATAGTCTTTCTCACATCAGTCTGGACTGCAATGGGCTGACATAAGCCCGCCTCTACCCCAAGGACCCATCCGTACCGTAGTGTTTTCAGTACACCTGAGGTCACGAATTCTGTGCTTATTACTAGCCCAGCGAGACACAATACTGGCACACTAGACTGGTCTAGCTTTTGGTTCTTCATGTGTTCAGATAACCCTGCATGGGTTAAGTGCGTACCAGTCCTTTTCAGAAAGTCCGCTTGTGTAGGCTCGCTTTCTTCCTCATAAACTTCCTCTCTAACCTCACAGACTCCTGCTTGGACCTCTCACTATGCCATGGTTACCTCATCCATAAGTTTCCCTCTCAATCATTTTGCTTTACACCTGAATGATCCGTTTCGAGGACACTAGAGCAACATGTCAGGCGGCTTGGACTCCAGCTTTTAACTTGTAGATACCACAACTGAATATTGGAACTGTGAGAATTCTGGCACCCGCAATAGGTTGCTGAGTACACAGTGACAGAATATAAATTCAAGCCCAGTATATGACAGACCTCAGGCATTCCTGACAGGGCTCCTCCACGTTGCATCCTGAGACTTTACTGCAGTCTTGGTTCTGATTGCACAGCATGTATGCGACCATGAGGCTGTGGTGCTAAGGAATCCTGCCTGTGTCACCTCAGCCCCGACATGAGAGTAATCTCTGCTATGAATTGCAGTGATTTTACTGTATATACAAAGTGATCTGCTTTTATAGGAGCACAGTAACCTAATTATGGGAAAAAAGACTTAGTTTTTTTCCCCTACTGTCAGTCCTCAGCAGGTACCGATTTAGCACATCAGTGGATTGTTTTGTGCTCAAACATTTAATTTTTAAAATTGCAATATGAGTTGCTGATTTCAGCTTCATTAAAAAAAATCTTTAGGTGGATAGCCCTAATTAGGGGGATAGTCCTTGGGATTAAGACAGAATGTCCAACCATTTCTGAAATGTCTATAAAAACCCATCTGCCAGTTTGACTGCAGATTTAAGTAAGCGACAGTCCCAGTGTTGGTGGCTATAAAGTCTAATCATACACCTACTCCATGAAACATCCAAGAATCTCAGTGCCCTGCAGTATAAATCTTCAACTAACCCTCACATTTATATTGAAGCATATTAAAGTTGAACCACAAGTTATTTTCACTTAGGCTATATTTATCTGGGGTTTTGATCAGAATTTGTGATGGGTGTGAAAGAGCTGGGGACAGAGACTATATTCATAATAGAAAGACTAGTAAGAAAAAGAATATTTATTGGCATTATATGCCAGACAATGTTCTAAAGGTTGGGCCTGTATTCATTTGATTCTTTTTTTCCATAGACATAGACAAGCAATAAACTATAAGAGGAAAACAAAATTTGTCAGTAAGTTTTCCACGTATCATTTTGAGCACACGGCCTTCAATGGAGTTAGGTATTTCTGATGCTACATATGTTTGCCACGTGCTGCCAAATGCAAGTGAAAACAAGTGTTTGTAGATCTAAACCACGGCTGCTCACACTGTGGAGGCTCGAGTGAGACATTTTCACCAGTGTATAACATGCTCGAACTCTTGGCCCCAGTTAGGAGGTAAAGTCTTGCTGGAACCCCCATCTGTGGGGTCAGGTTTGGGGAGTGTACAGCCCCATCCAACTTCCAGTTGACATTCTCTGTGTCCATTGTGTGGATGGAATATTGTAATTTCGCAGCTTCTTCTGCAGCTACTTGCTGCCAAGCTTCCCCTACCAGGTGTCTCACATTGGAGAAGCCAAGAATCTGGGATTTGTTCAAGGCATGAGGCCGGATGTCTCAGCAGCACCAAGCTGGTGCTGAAGGCCTGGAGGAATCTTCAAGAGTTTCAGATCTCCAGTCTGCATTGGCAACCTGAAGGAGATGTTTCTAATACAGTGGTTCTCAGCTTGTGGGATGTAACCTCATTTGGGGGTCGAACAACCCTTTCACAGGAGTTGCCTGAAACCATGAGAAAACACAAATGTTTACATTATGATTCCTAACGGTAGCAAAACTACAGTTAGGATGTATCAACAAGAAATCACCTTATGGTTGGGGGTCACCACAACATGAGGAGCTGCATTAAAGAGGTACAGCATTAGGAAGGTTGAGAACCACTGTTCTAATATCAGTGAGGAAACATCCAGCAACAGGATAGATGGGCTTGCCAGCAATAGTGAAGGCAAGCAGCCAAAAACCAGTTTCCTTCTTCTGTCTCTCTATAATCCAGCCTGTCTGTCTCCCATCCTGGAATCTTGGCTCCTCAGTTAGGGTGGGTCCTCCTGTTTCAAATAATCTGATCAGGAAAATTCCCCATAGGAATCCTAACAGTATATTGTTTAGTTGATCCCAGAGCCAGAAAAGTATACATCCAAGGTTAACCATCACACTTGGTAAGTGCGTCTTGGGCAAATCAGGGAGATTCTGAGCAGAGTAGACCTGCAGCCTCCAGCTGCCTTCTTGGGATTCATCTCTGCATCCTTGAGCATCTGCATCCTTAAGGTCTACAAGAACAATGTGTAAGAGCACTGATTTTGTTTGACTCTGATTTTACAAGCTTCGTGCCCATATGAGAGTTATAGTGTCCGTAGACTCTGAAAGTATTTTAGGATTTTGGGCCCATTTTGTATTTTCTAGAGCATTATGTCCCCTGATCAATGTTCAGGAGGAGGCCACTGTTGTGCCAAAATATGCACTGGGATGGCTAAAATTCAAAAGGCTAATAGACTTGTTTATAACTTTCCAGAGACATTGGTGGAAATGGAAATTAGTGCAGCCATTTTCTTTTTAAAACAGTGTGGTATTAGCTACAACTGAACACAGAGTGTACCTTAAGAGCTGGCCAATATGTGGTGGAAATATGTGTGGACAAGAACGCTCATGACCTTATGACTACAAACTACACAAAGGGGAAGCCACCTAAGGATTCACCGACAGGAAAATGGGTGAAAGAATGGTGGTATATGTCCTTGCTTTGTCATAGCACCATAGAAGAAGTAAAGGAATTCAGGTTCCAAGACGGCTTTCCCAAATACACAGCTGAAGAGAAACAAAACATTGTGATTTTCTTATTAAATTTACACACAGGCTAAATGAAGTCTAATGCCAGAGTAAGGGAGAGTGGTTTGTCTCAAGATAAGGCAGGCAAGCGTGGTCAAGAGGGGTCATTGGGCAGACTGTGTTTCCAAGTACACACAGTGTACACTGATGGTTTGATGGTTTCACTTCTAGAGAGGGGAGGGGAAATGAAAGAGAGATAGATGGGGATTTTCAGTATTTCCTCTTTATGTTTTAGTTAAAGTTCCACATTTATAGTTTATTCACAAAGAAGTTTCTAGAGCTGGAGTGCTGCTCTGTTATTCAGACTGGAGGAAGCCCACAATCCTTTACTTTAGCCTACTGAGGCATGTAATAGCACACTTCACCTATATTAGTACCATTTAAAAATTAGATTTAACACGTCAAGATACACTGAAGATCCACCTTCATATCCAGTTGACTTCTTTACCCCATGGTCATTCGTCTTTCTGTTAGATAGAGAATGATTCCTTCTGCTATTTTGAGTGTGCCTTGGAATTCTTCATTCAGTTCCTCTGCTCCTGTATTGTTTCCTTGAGAACAAAGTTACCTCCTATGTGTTTTCATTTGTGGGAAATAAACACATGCTAACTTATGTCTTGCTGCTTGTGACTTTTTCCAGCTCTACGGTCAACTTTACATTGCAGGATTCTGATCATAAATCAGAAGATAAATCTGACAGTATCACAGTTTAGCTCAATGCCTGATATGTAAAATGTCATGATTAAAGGAGGAAATGGCGCTCTTTGGCAAAGACAGTAAAATATTATCTTACTTACTATACACATAGGAGAGTATAATCGATTTTCATATCTTTCTGTTAGGAAAATTCATATGGAAAACAAATATTACATGATGGTAGAATTGGTTTAAAAATCTTGATAATTGTCAGTTTAAAATCTACTTACTAGGGGGACAGAGGAGATATCCATATGGTGAAGGGCTTGCAAACAAGCACAGGGCTTTGAGTTCAGACCCCAAAACCCACATAAGAAGCCAGGCATGATGCACTGACCTCTAACTAACTCCACTCTGTGGGTGTGGAAAGTCATGGGTGCCTGAAGCTCATGAGCTGACCATCCTGCCTAGTTAAATCGATGAGCTTTGAGTTCAAGAAAATATACGTCTCAAAAAAGTAAAATGTAGAACATTAGGCAAAACACCCAACATCGACCTTTGGCCTCCACATACATATGCACACATACATGTATGCACTTGCGTACACACAGGCACTTACGAATGCTGAGTAAGTGTACAACACCCACACGGTGCCCCGGAAACAAACAACAAGTGAATACAATTGACCCACTCCATGAAATGATTATCAAGGATTCAAATAGTCCAGATATAATTGCGACTTAGGTATAATATATTAATTAGTTATATTTTATTCAGCAACATTAATACATTTTAACTTTTATTATAAAAGAGGAAACACAATAAAACGTATTCAATTTCCATGAGGTTTCTAACATAGATTGCCTTCTGCCCAATGGCTCTACAGCTCCATGACTGCAGTGTTCTTTTGAATTACTTCCCTATGCAGTTCTGTTCCATCCATCTGAAACTACTTTCTTTTACTGCCATTATTATCACAACCTCCCTTTAACACCTGGGCAACTGCTAATTGCTCCAGAATACTCACCTAGGGTAATGAACTTGATATCCTGTTGCTCTTCCCATAAATGACTTAGAAAATCTTCTCCTTATTCTCCAGAGCCCACTTTAGTAGCATTTTTTTTTTTTAACTGCACTATAAATGTAGAGTTCCTTCCAGCTGTCATTGTCAACACTTTCCTTCACAAGACTATGGGTTCTTTGAGAATAAACACAGCAGCTTCTTATTTCCTTTTTAAATTGTTTCATGCAGTGCCTAGAACCGGGCATGCATCTAGTGTGCTAGGATAGCACCGTGATACCGCCCACATGTTATTGCGTTACATGCCTCTCCCATTTGGAGAGGCTGTAGCAAAGCTTTGCAACTTAGAACAAGAATGTTCTCATTTTTCAATTTGACAAGATTACCCCACCACCAGTCAGGCACGGCAACCTGTCCTTCACTGTAAAACATCAGCTTAACTGCTGCATTTCACGGAGCTGCACACAATAGATGTGGAAATGATTCGTCCACTCAAATGGACTAAATATTCTCAGGCACCTGTGAGTGCCCATGACTTATGGTGGGGTTTTATGCAGGAGAGACGGCTGTGATACGGGCAGGTACCTGGAGCTGTGCACCTCCGCTGCTCTCTGGAAGGGCTGCTGGATAATCTGTTTACCCACATGCACACACTCTCCACTCTGGGGCTTTGTGGCTAAGCAACAGGGCTTTTCATTTTTCCTACACAAACTCTGTTAGTATGGCACTGTCAGACTGTCAGATCACCCAAGCAAAGGGAGAAGAAAGCCACTGTTGTTTTTTCCATGAGGCCTTAACATCTATTGCTAATAACAACAAGAAAATACATAATACATCATCTAATATTCACTGTGTATAAGTAACTATGTCCAATCTACATATGATTAAGTCACTAGAAGTGTTAAGATTTTAATTCTGTATGTTCTATGTTTTGTTTGCCTTATCACTGGCAGGTCCCTTTATATTTTTACTGTTTGTTTCATAGTCATTGGATCTATAACAGACTGTAACTCAGTACATGCTTGTATAAGGCTCCCAACTTGATGCCTATCCCTGAAAACTAAGTCTAAAGCAAGAAAGATAGGAAACAACACTGAGATCATAGATCTTCTTAGCCCAGAGTATATACTGTTTTCAGAAGTTTTATTTTATGAAAGGTGTATTTTATTTGCTTTTTATTTTTCTTTTCTTTTTTTTTTTTTAATTTTTTTAATTAATTTATTCTTGTTACATTTATTTTTATTTTCAAAGATAAGTTTAACAGCTACAACATAAGGAAATCTCTCGGAGTTTTTAAAGCCCACTTTTTGAGTGAAGTATGTAATTTGAAAAGAGAGAGGTGGGTGCTGGTAGTCTAACCCAGACATGTGCTGAGTTTTTTATGTCTGACGCGTGCTTTCTGATTTTCCTTAACGTCCTTTGTTTTGCTCTTGTTTTCTTTCGGTTAATGAAATCTGGATCAGGTATTTTTCTTTGACTTCCTTTCTTTAGAGGCCAGAAGAGTCAGTCCAGAGCCCAGGGAGGTTGCTACCTTGGGGTTAATATTGACTGTGGACATGAGCCTAAAGTTCAGTCTGCAACCTATTATGCAAGAAAGAAGCATTCATTTTTATTACACAAACATGTTTTATTTAAATTTTGATGCCCTACCCCATATTCTCAAGGCTTATCTCCCCTCATTCTTGACTGACAAAGGTATAAATATTTAATTTGTCATTTTCATCAAACTACCTTGTCTACCTAACTCTTTCTTCAATAATGAAATCTGAGTAGACACCAGTGGAAATGATTCAGTAGGACACCAGCATTCTTACCCTAAGTTTGCTCATGGGTGATCATGAACAAGTTATCTGATTTCTTGAAAATACAATTCTAGTATCATTAAAAGAAAGCACTAAAATCTGCTCACATACTTGTGTGGATTAAATAATAACAAATGTAGATGACCTACTTAACATGTGACAGTCATTATTCCAATAAATGCTAGCATTATATTTTTAGTCATGTATGATTATTTAAAAAATGGCAGAATACTCCTACAGCAGTGTGAAATGGGAAGACATCTTTGTTTCCTTGTTTGTTTATTTGGTTGGTTTTCCTTTTCTTTCTTTCTTTGTTTCTTTGTTTCTTTCTTTCTCAATATCTCATTGCAGAAACCTTCTAGTCATCAGCTTACCGTGACTTTCACCTCGCTGAGGTCCTCATGAGCCTTCCTTAGAGATCCAGAAATTCTTTTCTAGGTAATGGCCCAGCCCAGATGAAGGCTACTGTTGCCAAGGATGCTGGCTGGAATACCATTATCGTAGTGCTATTCTGCTCATCAAAACCTTTAAGAAGTTTTCACCTCCCACTTTAATAAGTCAAGTCAACCTGAAACCCCTAAGCCAAGACTCTGTGACTGGCAGCTGCTACTCGAGTTTAATCAACCAAATATAAAAAGCTGTTTTCAACGCAAAAAGGAAAATTTTAACATGGACACATTTTTGAGTAAATATAAAATGTTTTATTTTTCTCTGAGTAATTATAACATAGGGTTTTATGGAAAAACTACATATTTGAAATGGGCGTTCTTACTGACACAGGGAAATAATACCATAACAAACAATTTTGATTTAAAAAATCTTGGTAATGATTGTGTGTGGTGATAAAGGCACTAGACTACTTTCTCTGTTTTTGAGTTTTTAGTTTTTATAATAAAATAGGCAATAAAAGATGAATTTGAAAACCCATTACCTGCCATACATTTGACGTTTTATTAAGAATATTCTTCCTTTTTACCATTGATTGTATGTACACATGATTCTTAAATATGTCAAATCATTTTGAAAGCATATAAACATATGAAAGTTTAAGTATCTTAGTGATCATTGTAATCACTATGCTTTCTGAGTGACCACTTGTGTACACAGTACATGGTAAATGATTTTGGAAATGAATATAGCAATCTAGTGAAATCAATGACAATCACCCAGGAGAGGATTGTTTGTTTCCTTACGAAAGAAGAAATGCTTGCTGTAATCCTGTAGCATTTAAAAACCCAGTCCTAGTTAAGAAGAGTGGGTGGGGCAGGAGTGAGATGAAATTATGAAACACTGTCAGTGAGTTCTAATTCAAGGAGGACTTAATGGCTGTGAGTAGAGACAATTACTTTTGAAATGGAGAATAAAGAGATTACCGATAATGGTTCTCACAATTTTCCCCCAGCGAAAGGGCAGCAGTCACAGAGCTGCTGAGGGAGAAGGAACCTACAGTGAAATAATGTGTTTTAGTTTTAGGGCAGAAGGGACATAGAGGTGACTGTACACATACAAAATCTGGCTCTTTGAATAATAACTAGCAATTTACCATAGATCTTTTCCACTTGGATAGGTCCAAATAATTCTTCTTTCGTCCTTGGTAATTGGTATCAAATAGCTTTAAAATATTTTAGGGCACAATGGCATATTTATATTTTGTAGTAAGAGATATCTAGCAACACAAATGATTTTTTAAAATATCTATTAAGTTTCCCCAGGTCACATCTAGCTCAGTTTCACCAAATCTTAAGTTGAAGTGTACGGGATCTTTAGCAATAGGGATTACCTTCAGATTCCGGGAGCCAGTGGAGGACGATGGCCACAGCCTACAGTGGTTTGTTTGTTTGGGGTTTTGCAGGAGGGGGTCTCTTGGCTTCTCTGAACAAAAACTCAAAAGGAGGAAGTTCCTTATGTCAGAAATGGGGGTTTTGATAAAAGTCTATGGCTTTTGGTTGCACTGTCAATCAAAGCAGTATTATTACATATATGTGTGTTGAGGGGTTGTATGTGTGTAATGTAATTTTAGGTTAACAATAATATATTTTCTATGACTTCTTCAAATATCATTGGTGTTATTTATCTCTGTCCACCCTTTCCAACTAATCCCTGCCTTTCTCCACTCCCCCCCTTTATCATACCTATATTTGTATCATAACCCCACCCTACACCCCCCGAGCCTCCATTACCTATGTTATGCCATGGTCCCTTCTCACTAATCTAGTTTCCATGGTTACTCCATGTCATATACACACATCTAAGAAGTTGGAACTAGGAACTGCAGATGAGAAAGCACATGTGGTATGTGTCTTTCTGGGTCTAGGTTACCTCACTCACTAGATCCATTCATTTGCATGAAATGCCATGATTTTATTTCCTTATAGTTGAGTGGATCACCATCATGTATGTAGCACATTTTGATTATATACTCATCACTTGAAAGACATTAAGTTGTTTCCGTATCCTAGCCATCGCGAATAAAGCAGCAATGAAGATGAGTGAGCAAGTATCTGTGGAGTAGGATGTCAAGACTTTTAGTCATATGCCAAGGAGTGATATTAATGGGTTATGAGGAAGATCTCTTTTTAGCTTTTTTATTTTCCACATTGATGTTTTTCAGAGTGTCTGCTCCATTTTGCAACTCCACCAACAGTAAATAAGGCTTTCCTTTTCACACATCCTCACAGACATGTATTGTCAGTTGTTTTCTAATCTTAGACATTCTGATGAAGTAGGCCTTAAGTTCAGTTTGCCTAGCTGTGGTCCACAGGCTATTTTGAATTGGGTCATTTGTCTTTTGTGTTTCTTTTTGAGTCCTTTGCATATTCTAGATATTAATTCCCTATCAGATGGATAGCTGGTGAAGAGTCTCTGCTCCCTCCCTGAGGATGAGAATCTTGTAGTCCTGGAAGGTGCTGTGCAAACTGCCGAGGTAGAAAAGCAATAGTTCTAACCTAACTGTGATGCTTATGAACCACAGCAATAACCTTAAATGTAAGATGTCCCTAGTGTTGCAGTAATGCCATTTATATCTTCAGGATAACAAACAGTCATTTACAAGGCCTACTTCATGGGAGGGAATTCATGCCTGTATTATAAATCCAGACAACTATCCTATACCAGTGTAATTTCTGACTGCACTATGCATATGTATCCTTATGCCCATAACTAGTGTAGGTCTCTATCCTCATCCAAGAAGCTCCGTTTTATAGCAAAGACAGTTACAGAAATCCACACCTGGTGAAAATATAGAGAACCACTAACGCTGGTATGCCAAACCCTAACTGATATATCTACAATACAATCTCTACATCCCAGGCTCAGAAAACGAAAAGAGGAAGACAGAGAAGAAAACTTGTAAGATCCAGAGGCCCAAGACATCTGCTCTAAGATTGTGTCTTCTGTATATGACATGAAAGCTGCACTCATGAGATCTCAACAGTGTACTTGCCTAAACAAGACTTGAACAATGACACCACCAGTTGGCATGCCAGTGTACATGAGGGACATCTTACAAGGTTCTACCCCAGATGAAACACTGCATGCAATTAATGAGGGCAGTGCAAGGGAAGATCAGTCTAGCCTCCTAATTAAGCATCAACACCAAGTGGTTAGCTGTAATATTTTTCTAAGGGCAACACTAAACAAAACCAGCAGGTTGTGTGTATGTACGTATGTATGTATATATGTGTGTGCATATGTGTGCATATGTATATGTAACCATAATCAACAAAAAGAGGCCATGAAGTTGAGAGGACATGTGGGATTCAGGACACTGGCACTGGAGTATTTAAAGGGAGGAGATGAAGAAAGAGAATAATATAAATATAATACTCACATATGAAATTCTCAGAAACAAATCTTTAAATCTATTTGGAAAAAAAAAACAAATAGTGCCTTTATCTTTTCTTCCACAAGCTATGGACAGATTCACACCAAATTGGCAATGTTTAGCCTTCTAGAAAAATCTTTTCCTCTGTAACCTAAGAAGACAGGTGGTCTGGCTTTGGTCCTTGTGAGTCTGTGTCTTTGCACACCTGGTCTCAATTGTTGAGCCTCAGGTGGGGTGAGTGGGATGAGACTGATCTCTCATGCAGGAACTAAATGGACTCTGAGCTGTGGTTTGCTCCAGCCCCAGGGAGTCTGAGTGAGTGGGTAGGCGGGCAAAGACTAAAGGAGGCTCAGGAGGGAGCCAAACAGAAGCACAGAGCATACAAACACAGACTTTGATTCTAGAATAATTCCTGAATTAAGACCTGGTAGTTAAATGCTGGTTAGCATCAAGGCAGGTGCTCCATCTTGGCTGGACAATTGTAAAGCACTTGGATAAACATTGGTTGTTCATTGATTCTCCCTGTTTTTACAGTGTCAGTTCCAGCCTTAATATAGAGTTCACTAATTTACTCTGTCCAGCCTCTTATGTATTCATTCATTCATTCATTCATTCATTTGTAAGATTATGGCTGAGAAAGTAGCCGCTAAGATTAAAGGAAGATTTTTTGGTTCACATTACTTGTGTATATTTGGAAACACCAGTAAAGGGGTAGCCTGATCAGCTCCATATCTTAGGAAGGGGAAATGAGAAGAATTGACATTCATCTCTGAGGTTTGTATATTGGAGAAGTCAAAAAGGTACTTCTAGTTTGTTTTGTGTGCAAACATGACCATACATAAAATCAATGGGAAAGGATATACCAAGTCAAAAAGTTTCTTAAATGCCAGAAGATAATTTCCAACAATGATATGGATGCTTTGAAATAATTTTGAGGTGTTCAGTCACCCAAAAAAATATTGAATAAAGTGTTCCAGTCATTGTACAAGGTGATGGCATATGAGGGAGAGTAGAATGCTCCCTGGCCACAGGGAGCTTGTAGCACATGGAAGGCGGTTGTCAACACAGCCAGCCAGCCTTTCAACATGCTGTGTGTGGGAAGGTGACGGTATGCACAGGTGCTTTGGGGCCCCAGATTGGGACTGCTCCTATTTGGGTGCTACAGAGACAGCCTCAAAAATGGGATAGCAGACTTAGAAAATGTAGATTTCCTGAAGTCAGAGACACTGCACAGAACGGTGTCTGTAAATCATAACACTGTGCACTTCTAAAAGCAATTTAAAGAAAATTCATAAAGATATTTTAGTATCAGTTGTATCTGGTGGCTTTGTGGGCTGTAACTGGCTGAACCTCAATTCAATTGGAGTAAAAACAAAGAGGTTTTAAAGACCTTGTATAATTAAAAAAGGCAGGAACTAGATGTGCTTTGGACACATCCATGTCTAAATCCTCAATTGCTGACATCAAGAGTTCACAGTGGCACATACCTTTAACCTCAGATCTTGGAAGGCACACACTAGTGGATCTTTATAAGTTCAAGGCAAGCCTGGTCTACTTGTCTACAAAATAAGTTCCAGACCCTGTTACAAAAACATATATTCATTTCTCACCATGTCTGTCTCCATTTTCTCCCTTCCTTCCTTAGATAGGCTTTCTGTCCATGGACTACTCTGAAAATCATGGCTGACATCCAGCAATATTGAAAATGAGAATGAATGCACCTTTTCCTCCATGTGCCAACTAAAATCTCAGCAAACACTGCCACTGATGAGTCAGACCACTGATGAGGCTGCCTTTAGACACACACACACACACACACACACACACACACACACACACACACTATGTCAAACCTCAGAGATGAATGTCAATTCTTCTCATTTCCCTTACCTAAGATATGGAGCTGATCAGGCTACCCCTTTAGTGGTGTTTCCAAATATACACAAGTAATGTGAGCCAAAAAATCTTCCTTTAATCTTGGCGGCTACTTTCTCAGCCATAATCTTACAAATGAATGAATGAATGAATACATAGTGTGTGTGTGTGTGTGTGTGTGTGTGTGTGTGTGTGTGTGTGTGTGTGTGTGTGTGCACGTGCCTGGGTCACATGGCCATTTCAGAGAAGGGAACAGAATCTGTCCACCCAAACAGGTGTCCTGCATGCAGGTAGTCAGGCAGTTACCCAGTAGGCACTGGGGCACTCTTCTTATTTGAGGATATTTATTGTATATTGCCCTATGGGTTTATCTTAAACAACACCTTTTATTTGAGATTGTTATATTCCAATATGACTATTTTAAATGTCAAATCTTTTTCTCTGATTTCTAAGAAAAAGAAACGTCAAACTTCCTCAGCTTCTGTTAGAAACTATTGATTTAGTGATTTGCTAGAAGAGATTTGCAATGTATATTTGAAGTCAACTTCTCTATGTGGGAGCACAGAGAGGGTTTGGGCTAGTCTCAGGTCTCCAGAGAAATTTTACCTGCATCAGGGACAGACAGACATACAGACAGATAGAGAGAGAAGAAAATAGATCAAAAGGTATAAAAATAGATGGGTGGGAGAACATATGATATACTTATTATCAGGCACTGGCTTGAGCAGTTATGGAGACTGAGGCTCCACAGAGACAGCAGTTAACAACCTGGTGATTCAGAAAGCCCAGAACTACGTCTAGTCTAGAAACAGGAAAAGAACACCATACCTTTACTCAGTGATGAAATATTCAAGCAGAGATGAAATCTTTCTTTCCCAGTTTCTCTTATGCTTGGTCCTTAATAAGAGGATGCCCATCCACAAAGGACAGAAAAGTCTGCTTTATTCTCCTGATTCAAATGTTAATGTCACTTAGAGCCATCCTCACAGACACGCTCATAAATAATGTTCAAGCTGACACTGGAGCATCCTGTGCCCCATCAGGTGGACCTGTGTGCTTAGCCAAATAGAGCCTGGGGTTCAACACTAGAGTTGCTATTAAACCCTAAATGTGAAGGGGGAACATGGTGTGCAGAACACAGATTTCTACGATGTCTCTCTCACACATTAAGGGCATTGCAATTAGGTACTTCATTATATTCCCAGAATGCCTTCATGCCTTTGTAAATATACAAAACAATTGCAAATAGAATTGAAGACATTTTCCTAAAAGCCCAGCTCATCTGATATGGTGTGTCCTATGCATTAGCAGAAACAAAGCCCCATGTGGATTTAAAAAAAATGAGACGTGATTAATAAGCTTTACTTGTAATTAAAAAGAATCTCAAGTGCTAAGATTAAAACTGCTTTCTAACTGTTATCAATTATCTGCTACTGTTTTCCTGAGCACTTGGCAAATAAAAGGTTTGTGTGTGTGTGTGTGTGTGTGTGTGTGTGTGTGTGTGTGTGTGTGTGTGTGTGCACGCGCGCATGCGTGTTTAATATTACACTGTTCCATTTATATGGTTTCCTCAAAGTCTGATCAATTTCATTAATAATCAACATCATTTGGAAAGAAAAGACATTTGTTAACCCAACCTCATCTTATGATTTATTAATATTACACAGCACTGTAGCTGCCTACCAAAAAGATTGCTCAGTCTTTTTCTGGTTGCCAGAAAGCATATATCGTAGGAAGAATGATGTAGAATTAATTAGGATCCCATCTAGATCTTGGCATTTGGCTCCTGACATTGGCAAGCCAGGGCTATACTCTGTTCTCCTTCCTTTCTTTACTTACTGTTGATAGCACTCCTAGGCATGCTCTCCTCTCTGATTCAAGATGGCCTCCAGGAGCTCCACGTTCAAGTCTTTATAACCCTAGGCCAATGGGAAGGGAAGCACACCTATTTTGAGCTGTTCCAATGTACTGCTTTTCCAATTCTTTGCCTTGTGTTGGGATTTATGTCCAATCTTGAACCAGTCTTGGTGACAAAGGAAAATAGATTCTGACCAAGTGGAAGGTACACATTAGCTGCCTGAAACTGAGGGCAGTGCAAACATCACTCATGCTGTAGGAACTAAGAAGTTGACAAAATTCTTTGAAGAAATACTACAGAATGGACATTAGAAGGTGAGGGGATGAGCCCAGAGCTTCAAAGTTATCAAATGCCACTGGACAATTCCAGAAGGGGACAGTGGTAAAGGCAGCATGTCTTTTGATGGCATCCAAGGTCCTCAAAAGAAAAATGCACTTTCTAGAAATGGCTTCCTTGAAGGATTGTGCCTAGAATAAAAATGCCTATGGAAGTTAAACATGCAGGGAAGTGTAAATGCCTCTCTCTGTCCCAAATTCAGACAATGTCAATAAATGTGATACCACAGTCTGTATTTCCCTATATCTTCTACTACTTGTGTTTACATTTTCAGTAAAAGCTTATAGAATGTATACTTTCAGTTTTGTAGATTATTTATTGCATGTGTGTTGTAGAAGGTGGTTGTATATACTATGGTGTGCATGTGGAGGTCGGAGAATAGCTTGTGGAGTCTGTTGCTTTTTTCCAATGAAGTGGGATTTGGGGATCAAATTCAGAGCATCAGGCTTTGAAGCAAACCTTCTCATGCTCTGAGCCATCTTGCCAGAACTTGGAGTTTTTGTGATGTTTTCTGTTTATTCTTTTATCTGGAATATTTCTCAAGAACTTCCATCTCATTAGCTAAAGGAAGTTCACTTTGCATGAACAGTGAATAGCGAGGGCATGGTCTCTAAAAAGTCTTTCACTGAGATTTATTCTAACTATCTCTGACTATATATTTTATTTTTTGCATACAATTTTAGAATACCTAATTTGAATATTACATTTTATATCCATAGCCAGAGACCTATGTCTAAACCATTATGTTTTTAATCTCTTAAATTTTTCAATGTTTGACTCCCTTTTCCCCACAGACTGAAATATTTTGAAGTCTAATCTGTTGTGAAAGTCTCTCCTTTTATGTCCATATCTCTCTACTGCATATTGAATGGTCTAGGGTTAAAGCAAAGACTCAAAGAATTCCTTATCCTTGGTCATATTCTCCACCCAAAGGCCTCTGAAGCAAATATCTAGCCAGACTTTGAGGGACTAGATCCTATGAGCCTCCCATATGTTTCCTGCTTTTAATAGTTTCTATGAATGAGAAGAAGTGGGTATTATTTATAGCACACTTCTGTCTTTGAACTTCTGCCTCCCATGAATCTCAAAATGCTATCAAGAAGGAAAATAAATGCCTTTTTTTTTTTTTTTTTTTTTTTGTCAATGCAGTGTTAAAAAGGCAAACGTTCACAAACATTCCCCAAGATTGGTGAGGTGGCTCAGCATTTAAAACATTGCTATGAAAGTCTGGCAGACTCAGTTGAATCCCCAGAAACCACATAAAGATGAAAGAAAAAAACCAATTCTACAAAGTTACCCTCTGATCTACACACACACACACACACACACACACACACACACACACACACACACCATACACATGCAAAAATAATGAATACAAAATGAAAAAAATCTCCAAGGCTCTTATGTTTCCACCAAAACTTTAAAAATTTTAACTAATTAAATTGGCATCCCAATCATAGGCCCCTCCCTCCTCTCCTCCCAGCCACACTCCCTCTTCCTCATCTTTCCTCCCCTACCCCTCAGAAAAGAAGAGCCCCTGGACACCAGCCCATGCCAGTATATCAAGTCACATCAGGAATGAGCACATCCTCTTCCTCAGTGGCCTGGCAAGGCAACCCTGCCAGGGGGACATGATTGAAAAGCATTCAACAGAGTCCTTGTCAGAGACAGCCCCTGCTCTCCTACTAAGGGACTAACATGAATACCAAGCCGTCCATCAGTTATAAATGTATAGGAGGCCTAGGTCCAGTCCATGCATGGTCCTTGGTTGGTGCTTCTGTCTTATTCAACCTCCACTGTTCTCAGGTTAGTTGGCTTTGTTGTTCTTCTTGTAGAGTTTTTGTTCCCTCTCCTTTCCAAACTCTTCCACAAGGCTTCCCATATTCCACCCAATGTTTGGTTGTAAGTCTCAGTATTTGTTTCAGTCCATTGCTGGGATGAGCCTCTCAGAGGACAGCCAATGCTAGACTCCTGTCTGCAAAAATAGCAGAGTGTCATTAATAGTGTCAGGGCTGGTTCTCTCTTGGTATGGGTTTCAGGTTGGACCAGGCATTGGTTGGATAGTCCCTCAATTTCTGCTCTATCTTTATTTCTGCACATCTTGTAGGCAGTGTAAATTTTGGGGTTAAAGGTTTTGTGGGTAGGTTGGTGTCCCCTCCTTCCACCAGGAGTCCTGTCTGGTTAGAGAGTGGCCTCTTCAATCTCCATGACCCCCACTACTAGGGGTCTCAGCTAGAGTCACCCTCATATCCTCCTGTGAGTCTATCCTGTCACAGGTCTCCAAGTTCTCTCAGAGATACCTCCACCCTGATGTGGTGGTTTCTCTTCTCTCTACAAGGCCTCTGTCCTCCCACTCTTGCTGTCCCCACATCTGTGTCCCATCTTCATTTTCCTCAGCACTCCCTCTCTTATCATGTTTCCTCTCTTCAACTACTTCCAATGTCTATTCTACTTTCTCTTCTAAGAGACATTTAAACATCCTGCCTTGGACCTTTCTTGTTACTTAGCTTCTTTGGGTCTATGAATTGTAGTTTGGTTATGCTGTACTATATGGCTAATACCCGCTTATAAGTGAGTACACACTGTGTGTGTGTCTTTCTGGGTCTGGCTTGCCTCACTCAGAATGATCTCTTATATTTCCATCCCTTTGCCTACAAATTTTGTGATTTGCTTGTTTTTAATAGCTGAATAGTATTCCATTGTGTAAATGTACCACAGTTTCTTTATTCATTTGTTGAAGAATGTCTGAGCTGTTTCCAGTTTCTGGCTATAACAAATAAAGCTGCTAAGAACATACTTAAGCAAATGTCCTGTTGTATGGTGGAGCATATTTTAGGTATATGCCCAGGAGTAGTATAGCTGAGTCTTGAGGTAGTACTAGTCCCAATTTTCTGAGAAAACACCAGATTTATTTCCAAAGTGGTAGTTCAAGTCTGCACCCCCAGCAGTGTTTCTTTCTCCACATGCTTTCTAGCATGTGCCTTCACTAGAATTTTTAGTCTTAGCCATTCTGGCAGGTGTAAGATGGAACCTCTTTTGACTTGCATTTCTCTGATGATTAATGACATTGAGCATTTCTTAAAGTGCTTTTCAGCCATTCAATGTTCTTCTGTTGAGAATTCTCTGTTTAGCTCTGTTCCCCATTTTTCCAATGGATTATTTGGTTTGTTGGTGTTTAATTCCATGAGTTCTTTATATATTTTGGATATTAGTCCTTTGTCAGGTGTAGGGTTGGTGAAGATCTTTTCCTAATCTGTAGGCTGCCATTTTGTTCTGCTGACAGTGTCCCTTGGTTTTCAGAAGATTTTCAGTTTCATGAGGTCCTATTTAATAATTGTTGATCTCTGAGGCTAAGCTGTTCATTTTATGTTCAGGAAGCTGACTCCCAGGACCGTGAATTCAATGTCCCACTTTCTCTTCTAATAGATTTAGTGTTTCTGGTTTTATGTTGAGGTCTTTGATCCACTTGGACTTTAGTTTTGTGCAGGGTTATAAATATGGATATATTTGCATTTTTCTACATGTAGACATCCAGTTAGATCAGAACCATTTGTTGAAGATGCTTTTTTCCCCATTATATGGTTTTGGTTTCTTTGTCAAAAATCAAGTGTCTGTAGGTGTGTGGGTTTATTTCTGGATCTTTTGATTTGATTCCATTGATCAACGGATCTGTTTCTATGCCAATAACATGCTGTTTGTTTAGTATTGCTCTGTAGTACAGGTTGAAGTCAGTGATGTAGATACCTCCAGGAAATCTTTTATTTTATAGGATTGTTTTAGCTATTCTGTTTTTTTTTTTCCCCTATGAAGCTGTTCTTTCAAGGTCTGTAAAGAATTGTGATGGGTTCCAGGCTCTTCCCCACTTTTTATTCTAACTTATTTAATTTATTTATTTATTTATTAAAATATTTAAAATGTTAATGAATTCTTAAGCAATGGTTTTGGTTATACGTCAAACAGTAAAAAGACAACTGCACACTATAAATGTACTTATGTTTACACTGCCCACAGTTGCATACATTTTCTTTTTATTTTCTTTTTTTAAAAATATATTCATTCCATACAGTACAATAACAATGATTATATGCATGATAAAAAAAGAATTGTGATGGGAATTGCATTTATCTCCAGATTGCTTTTGATAAAATGGCCACTTTTACTATGTTAATCCTACTAATTCATGAGTATGGGAGAACTTTCCATCTTCTGATATCTTCAATTTATTTTTTCAGAGACTTAAAGTTCTTCTCATACAGGTCTTTCACCTGCCTAATTTAGAGTTACACCAAGATACTTTATATTATTTGTGGCTATTTTGAAGGATGCTGTTTCCTTAATTTGATTCTCAGCCCTTTTGTCAGTTGTATAAAAAAGGGCTATTTATTTATTTATTTATTTATTTATTTATTTATTTATTTATTTTTAAGTTAATTTTGTATTCAGCCACTTTGCTGAAGTTGTTTATCAGCTGTAGGGCTTCTCTGGTAGAATTTTTGTGATCACTTATCATCTGCAAATAGGGATAGTAAACTTACTCCTTTCCGATCTATATCCTTTTGGTCCTATTCTTTGTCTTATTCCTCTAGCTAGAACTTCAAGTACTATACGGAAGAGATATGGATAGAGTGGGCAACCTTATCTTGTCCCTGATTTTAGTGGAATTGTTTTCAGTTACTCTCCATTTAATTTGTGGTTGGTTATTGGCTAGCTATAAATTGCCTTTGTTATACTTAGGTATGGGCCTTGTATCCCTGATCTCTCCAAGACTCTTTATCATGAAGGGGAGTTGGATTTTTGTCAAAGGCGTTTTTGGTATCTAATGAGATGAAAATGTGATTTTTTTTCTTTCAGTTTGTCTATATGGCGGATTACATTGATGAACTTTCCTATGTTGAACCACTCTTGCATGCCTGGTATGAAGCCTACTTGATCATGATGGATGATGTAATTGATGTGTTCTTGGATTCAGTTTGCGAGTATTATATTGAGTATTTTTGTGTCAATGATCATGAGTGAGATTGGTCTAAAATTCTCTTTCTTTGTTGAGTCTTTGTTTAGTTTAGGTATCAGAGTGACAGTGATCTCCTAGAGTGAATTTGGCAATGTTTCTTCTGTTTCTATTATGTGGAAAAATTTGAGGAGTATTAGTATTAATTCTCATTTGAAAGCTTGGTAGAATTATGTGCTAAAACCATCTGGCCCTGTTGCTTTTGGTTTGTTTGTTTGTTTGTTAGGTGACTTTTGAGTTTCTTAGACATTATAGGACTATTTAAATTGGTCTTGGTTTAACTTTGCTAATTGAAATATATCAAGAAAACCATCCATTTCCTTTAGATTTTCCAATTTGTGTGAAATACAGGCTTTTGAAATAAGACATAATGATTCTTTTTTGTTTGTTTGTTTGTTTTTGTTTTTGTTTTTTGAGACAGGTTCTCTCTGTGTTAGCCTTGGCTGCCCTGGACTCACTTTGTAGGCTAGGCTGGTCTTGAACTCACAGAGATCCACCTGCCTCTGCCTCCAGAGTGCTGGGATTAAAGGCATGTGCCACCATGCCCAGCCTAACATAATGATTCTTTGGATTTCCTCAGTGTCTGCTGTTATGTCCCTCTTTTTATTTCTGATTTTTGTTAATTTGGATACTATCTCTCTGCCTTTTAGTTATTTTGGCTTTTAATTAGGTTGTTTATCTTGTTGATTTTCTTAATGAACTAGTTCTTGTTCTCATTGATTCCTTTTATTGTTCTCTTTGTTTCTAAGTTATTTATTTCATCCCTGAGTTTGATTATTTCCTGAAGTCTACTCCTCTTGGGTGTGTTTGCTTCTTTTTTCTAGAGCACTTAGGTGTGCTTTCAAATTGCTACTATGATAACTATCCAACTTCTGTATGAGTGTTCCTAGTGCTATGAACTTTCCCTTTAGCACTGCTTTCATTATATCTCATAAATTTGGGTATGTTGTGCCTTCATTTTCATTGAATTCTAGAAAGTCTCTTATTTCCTTCTTTATTTTATCCCTGATCCAGTGGTCATTAAGTAGAGAGTTGTTCAGTTTCCATGAGTTTGTAGGCTTTTTGAGTTGTTTCTGTTACTAAAATCTAGCTTTAATCTATGGTGGCCTGATAAGATACAAGAGGTTACTTCAAATTTTTTTTTTAGTTTGTTGATGCTTGCTTTGTGACCAAATATATGGTTAATTTTGGAGAACGTTCTATGATGTGCTGAGAGGAATGTATATTCTTTTGTGTTTGGGTGAAATGTTCTATAGATATGTTAGGTCCATTTACTTATGACATCTGCTGGTTTTATTATCTCTCTGTTTAGTTTCTATTCTGATGATATGTTCATTGGTGAGAATGGGGTATTGACATTTCCCACTATTTATGTTTGGGATTTCATGTGTGATTTCAGGTTTTGTAATGTTTCTTTTGTGAATGTGTGTGCTCTTGCATTTGGGGCATAGATATTTATAATTGAGATGTCATCTTGGTGGATTTTTTACTTTGATGAGTATGAAGTATCCTTCCCCATCTCTTTTGTTGAATTTCTGTTGATAGTCTATCTTATTAGATACTAGAATGGCTATTCTGGCTTGCTTCTTTGGTCTGTTAGCTTGAAAATCCTTTCTCCATCCCTTGACTCTGAGATAATGTGTTTCTTATATGTAGCAGAATGATGATTCCTATTTTCACATCCATTCTGTTAGCGTGTATCTTTTTATTGGGGGAATTGAGTCCATTGATGTTGAGAGAAACTAATGACCAATGGTTGTTAATTCCTGTTATTTTGATGTTGGTGGTGGTAGAGTGTATGTGGTGTGTGTGTGTGTGTGTGTGTGTGTGTGTGTGTGTGTGCATCCATTCTTTTGGTTTGCTGATGTGGGATTATATATTTCCTGTGTTTTCCTAGGTTTAGTTATCCTCTTTGTGTTGGAGTTTTCCTTCTAATATCTTCTGTAGGACTGGATTGTAGATAGATATTGTTCATTTTTGTTATGGAATATCTTGTATTCTCTGTCTATGGTGATTAAAATTTTTTTTCTGGGTATAGTAGTCAGTTATGACACTTGTGGTCTTTTTGTGTCTGTAAGATATCTGCCCAGGCCTTTCTGGCTTTTAGAGTCTTCTGATAGATCTGCCTTTATATATGACTTGGCCTTTTCCCCTTAAAGCTTTTAATATTCTTTCTTTGTTCTATACATTTATTGCTTTGATTAATATGTGGCAGGAGGATTTTCTTTTCTGGTCCAATCTATTTTGTGTTCTGTAAGCTTCTTGTATATTTATAGCCATCTTTTTCTTTAGGTTGGGGAAGCTTCCTTCTATGATTTTGTTGAAAATATTTTCTGGGCCTTGGAGCTTGAAATCTTCTCCTTCTTATATCCTTATTGTTCTTATGTTTGGTCTTTTCATAGTGTCTGAGAATCTTGGATGTTTTCTGCCAGGGACTTTTTAGATTTAACATTTTCTTTGAATGATGTATCAATTTCTTCAATTGTATTTTCTACGTCTCAGATTCTTTCTTCCATCTTTTATATTCTGTTGGGTGATGCTTGCATCTATATTTCTTGTTCTCTTCCCTAGGTTTTCTATCTGCAAGACTGCCTCAGTTTGGTTTTTGCTTTTATTTTCATATCTTGGACAGTTTTATTCATGTCATTCACTTGTTTAATTGTATTTACCTGTACTTCATTAAGGGATTGATTTATTAATTTCATCACTTATTTGGTTGAATTTTCTTTTATTTATTTAAAGGATTTATTCTTCTTGAGGCTGGCAGACCTCCTTCAAAGGGAAGGTTACAGAGCACTCCCATCAAAACTTTTAAGCAAATCTTGTTTGCTTCTTTTAGAAAATATTCATTTTTCTTCCTTTAAGACATTTATCATCGCAAGCACGAGACTAGCCAATGGACAGGACATTCTCCACCGTTGAGTAGAGAAGGAGATCTGACTTTCACACAAACTCTGGTGCCCCATCTCTGACCATGTCCCCTGGATGGGGAAGCCTGGTGGCACCCAGAGGAAGGATAGCAGGATACCAAGAAGAGACTTGATACCCTAACAGCATATATGGGGGGGAGGAGGTCTCCTTCAGTCACAGACATGGGGAGGGGAGTAGGGGAGAAGCGGGAGGGAGGGAGGAATGGGAGGATACAAGGGATGGGCTAACAACTGAGATGTAATGTGAATAAATTAATAAAGAAAAGAAAAAGAAAAAAGACATCTATCATCTTTATAAGGTTGGATTTCAGGTAACCTTCTTTTGCTTCAACTGTGTCAGGGTGTCCAGGGCTTGTTGTAGTAAGATATCTGGTTTCTGGTGATGCCATATTGTCCTGGGTCTTATTTACTATGTTCCTAAGCTGGCCTTTAGCCAGCTGGTTGTCCCTGGTGTTGGCTGGGTGTTCCTGTTGCTGACAGGACTCCTTGAGGAGGAAGACAGAGCCTTGGGCCTGATTGTGGAGATCAGGGAATAGCAGACTGCTCACTTCTGCAAGCTGCATGTTCCTGGCAACCTGCAGGCCTGGATGTTTCTCTGCTGGCTGGGTCCTAGGTGGGCAGCAGAAAGGCTGGGTGGGCTCTAACATGGCTGTTCCTGGGTATCTTGCAGGCCTGGGTGATCCTGGGGCCAGCAGGCCTCCTCCAGAGGGAAGGTTATGGATCTCTGCTGGCTGTGTCTCCTGACAGGCAGGAGAAAACTTGTGTGGCTTCTTACCTGGCCCTTCCTGGGGCTGGCAGACCTGCTCTAGAGAGAATGTTACAGAGTTCTCTCATCAAAACTTTTAAGCAACTCTTGCCGGCTTCTTTTATAAAATATAAATCTTAATTAAAGGATTCACTTTTCCTATTTTCAAAATTAACGAGTAACCTATAGTAGTCAGGTCAGTATGGCATCTGGAACAAGAAAAAAAAATGAACATGTCAATAGAATACAATTTTTAGCCCAGAAATATACCCATATGTTTGAGGTCAATTGATTGTCCTTAACACAACAACCTTTCCCCTTTATTTCAAGTAAAACAAAAAAAAAGTGAACAGCAACTATTGGATGTTTTATGGTCCATTGACAAATAAGCAGGTCTATTTCCCATAGAAAGTATACATAATTGTGATACACAAAATCTATGTGTTTTCCTTACCAGAATTTGATAGTATTTAGTATAGTAACTCTCATAGGTATAATGTTAAAACTGTAAAACATGGACCCATTTCACAGCCATGATATAAGATCACCCAATTTGAGAATGGTAAAATGGAAGCTGGGTGCTAACACAGTAAAGAATCCTTTGAATTCCTGCCGTTTGAGGACCACGTTGTAGCAGAAGAGGATAATACTATTAAGCTTAGGTAAGATGGGAAGAAAATTAAGGGTTGTCCACATTCACAGGTGTGTTCAACCTGCAGCACAATGGTTGCACCTACTTCAGGATACATAAAAATGTGGTTCAACACAAAAATCAACTTTTAAAAAGACACCATAAGAAAATTTTTTTGCACTGTTTTGTAATTTTGAAAGTATCTGGAACATGAATGTTGAATGTAATAAGGGCGTATCCCAATGTCAAAACATCAGACCTATCAGACAAGTTGCCCTTTGCCTGTGTACATGCCTATATGAATTGCCAGAAAAGAAAAGCAAAAAGAGTCATTGATACATCTGTCACTCTATTCTTGATTATTGAAATTTAATTTCATCTCTTCTAGTCTCTCAAAACCAATTTCCCTCAGGTTACCAATGTGCTACAATTACCAAGCACAAGGTCATATTATTACCTTTATGTTACATGATGTTTCTGTATTATTTTGTACCCTTGACTCACCTTTCTATGAAATTCTACTCCCTGATGACTGCAGTGACTCTGTTCACTTTAATGACTGTGCTGGCTGGTTATGTCACCTTGACACAAGGTAGGATTATCCAATAGGAGAGAATTTCAATTAAGAAAATGCTTCCATAAGACTGGGCTCTAGGCAAACCTGTAGGGCATTTTATTAGTTATTGATGTGGAAAGCCAACACGTTATAGTTAGTGCCACCTCTGGGCTAGTGGTCTTGAGTGCCATAAGAGAGCAAGCCATGAGGAGCAAGCCTGTAAGCAGCACTCTTTCATTTCTTCTGCTTGAGTTCCTGATTCCAGGTACCTCAGCTGAAATCCTGCCATGGCTTCCGTCAGTGATGGAGAAGCATGGCATCAGGGAGAGATGGTGACTAGAGCAGGAATCTGGGAGCTGAAAGCTCACATCGGGAACCACCACCACGAAGCAGACAGATCAAACTGGGGATGGCAGGAAGCTCTGAAGCTTCAAACCTACTCTCCACGACACACTTCCTCTAGAAAGGTCATACCACCTAAGCCTCCCCAAACAGCATTACCAGCTAGGGCCCAAGTGATCAAATGCTCTTGAATATGGAAGGCGCCTCACTCAAATGCCCACATCTATTAATTAGTATCATACTCTTTTCTGCATTTAATGCTCACCGTATATTTTCTTTAGAGAAATATATATTGAAACATTTTAAATCGTTAGGTTATTTTAACTATACATATGTGAAACCTCTTTATATGTTCTATACACAAATCTCTCATCACTTCTTTGGTTTATGAAGGACTTTTTTGGATGACTTTTGTTTTTTGTTTAATTTGTGATTGCATTTGAAGGATAAAGAATTTCTATTATCACAAAATCTAAGTTTTTTTTTTTTTTTTGTCACTTGTGATCTTACTGTTCTATCTAGAAACGTAGTTGTCAACATGAGCTCCTGTACCTGCCTCTATAACTTTTATAACTTTAGTTCTTCCATCTAGGTATTAGCTCTGGCTTCAGTCAACTTGCCTGCATGGGGTCAGTAACTGTTTGGACATGTTCCTTTAAGTAAGTGTCTCATATACACAGCAGCCTCTCTTGAAAAGAATTCTGAAGTTTTATGCAACTATTCCCTCTAACTGTGCTTGCACAGAGTATGTTGTGACAGTAATGGTATGTATTATGTACATGACACCTGAACACTGAAAGTCCAAGATTAAGGAGTGAGGAAAATCGATTTAGTGCAGGTCCACTTTCTAGTTCACAGATGGCCATCCTCTTGTCTAACTTTCCATGGCAAAAGTGGTATGTAAGCTCTTTGGGTTCTCTTTCATAAGGGTGTCAGTGAGTGTGTTGTCCTCAAAGATCCTGCATCCAGAATTAGAATTTCACAATAAAAATTGAGGCAGATAGGTAGAAACCATTTGTCTGCAGCACATCTACTCCAAAGTTTGCTTTTATGTTGGTGTGAGCCATACCTCCATGTGTTTCCCTCATGGTGCCTTGAAACTTCTTTTCATGAAAAAGATGACCTTTTCCATAGATATTTAGAAGTTTTAAAGGCAATTCATTGCTTCCTCATAAATTAAATTCCTAGAAACCATTTTCTTGCTCTAGTATTTAGGAAGCAAATGCTGAGAAGAGGACGGAGGAACTGATATGTGGAGATCTAGCAAATGCGGAGGTGCGCACTAAATCCCAGCACCAGGAGGCAGAGGACATAATATAAAGAGTCCAAGACTGATGTGTGTTACGTGAAACCTTGTCTCAAAAATGCAAAGACTCTCCAATAAATACAAACTGGGGCTAGAGAGGTCATTCCGTGACTGAGCACACTGGCTGCTCTTCCAGAGTACCAGGGCTGACTCCCAGCACTCACATGGTGGTACCCACCCATTTGTAACTCCAGATCCAGGGGATCCAAAGCTCTTTTCTGACCTGCACAGGCATTAGAATATCCATGGTACACAGAAAAACATGCATTCAAAACACAATAAAAAAATAAATATTTTAAATAAAATAAATGGATTTTAAGTGGAAAGAGATCCTATGGAAGTATGGGAAGCACCAAGGCATATGACAACTAAGACATGTTATATAATATGAAGAATTCTGAGAATTTTGATTTGTTTGTACTTTGGAGGAATTCAAGCATTAACTAGTTTTTAAGAGACAAAATTTAATATTTTGTTGGTATTTCAGAAGGGCTGTAAGGGCTGTATGGAAAAATACCTAAAATGAATTGATTCTGAACCCCATCTATTTCTAAACACTCATTTCTTTCACTAGCCAAAAAGATGCTGTGTAGGAATGAACTGTTTTCACAAGGTAGGGTATCATTTGTAGACACCTCATGCCACGATTAATCAATGTCTGTCTGCTCTAGGCACTCTGCTTCATCCTTCACTTGCCTGTCCCAAATGAGGATTGTCACGTGTCCCTGAATCATCACCTGACACTAGTAATATTAATCAAAGATTTCAGGGTCAAGAACTAATAAATATTTGGGCTCAGGTTTCACCTGCTCCAACTCCCACACTCTTCTAGTCTAGATGCATTTAAAAAAAAACCTGACCTATTATGTATGTGTCAGAATCAAGGCCAAAAAAATGCATTGTTTAGCTAAGAAAAGCAGTACATAGCAAGGTATTCAAGAATAGGTAAGAGCAGAAAATGAGAGGACAAGATGTACACGAGAAAGAGGAGGCATCTTACCACAGAGACTCATGGGGCACAGGAATATAATCTCTAAGAATACTCAGCTGGGCCTATAAAGAAATTGCTTTTTTGCTTCATCTCTTTGGAACAAATGTTCCTGCCTGACTTGATAGAAATGGTATTTTCTCTGCAGATACCTCTGAGCCATATCCTGCGACGCAGAGATATTACTTGCTGGAACCAGCTCCATTGCTATGCTTGAATAAGCAGACTTATTCCTCTAAGCTATCTGAAATGGAGCTGACTTTCCAATAGGCAAGTCATAACGCACAAGAATGGAAAAGACAAACATTCATTCCCTCCAACTAGTGCTTGCGTTAATCTGATTAATTAAAGCATGAATGAAAACTATTTACTTGTGCCTGTTGTAAAAGAGCAGCATTGGATTACTTCTTCACCCTGGGAGACACACTGTGATTCTTGGCTCTCTTTCCACTTTTAGCCTCCTTGCTTTCTCAGGTTTCCCACTAGTTGAAGCTGGGCCAGTACATACACACTCAAGAGGGCTGTGCAGTTTTGTTGGCGGCAGAGTTTAAAGAAAATCAGAGGTTTTATGTCGAAATGAATCAGAGTGCTTTTGCCAGAAAGGCTCATGAGGATGTCCCCAAAACATGATCCAAAAGGAAACAAGACAACGAGAGTCATTTTTTCTTTTTTGAGGACTTTTCTAGGTCTTAGTTCTCCACACAGTTTTGTCTTAGCTAAGTCAAGTTTTTTCTAAAAATTGTTTGTAAACAGCAAGTTTAGTTCCAATGTCCTATCTGCTCCTTCTCTATGAGGCTCCTTCTGTGTCCCAGGGGATGAGCTGCATCTGTTGAATCTGCTTCAAGAAAGGATGTGCCCGTGGCCAGTTGTGGTAGCACATGCTTATAACCCAAGCAATGGAGAGGACAGGCTTTCTCATAACGAGATCTTGCTTCATAAAAAGAAAAAAAGAAAGAGGAAGAGAAGAAGGAATAGATGGAAAGAGAGGAGGATGGAAGTTCTTAGAAAGTCGTTGAAATACAGGAACCTTATGGAATCTGGCCAAAATTATTTTTTAAGTGGTTCTTTTATTGGTTTCAGTATGTCTTTAGAATCTACTTGTAACATGGAAATGTGTATCCATAAAAGTCATGCTAAATATAGGAATGAGGCTTAAGGTCATCTCTTGTCTTCATTTTTAAAAAATCTTTATTTTTCAATTGACCACAAAGAGTTATTAGGGACCAGAGGTGGTGGCGCACGCCTATAGTCCCAGCACTCAGGGAGGCAGAGGCAGGTGGATCTCTGCAATTTTGAGGTCAGCCTGGTCTACAAAGGACATCCAGGATAGCCAAGATGACACAGAGAAACCCTGTCTTCAAAAGAAAAAAAATTTAAAGACAGAAATGAAAATAATGGCATAGGAAGTAAATCCCAGTTAGAATAAATTTCACTCATAATTAATTATGTATGACACTGAATGCCATAGAGTGGAAACTATTAGAGTGTCAAATTTCTTGGCAAGAAAAGCAAAATGCAAACTCATACTTAAACATACCATCAAGGTTTATTTTCCTGAACATCAAACTTATTTAAGATTTAGGCAAGGGATTGAGAGATGGTTCAGCCATTAAAGGCACCCAGCCAAAACATCAAGATTTAGACAAGATAGAAGGAAGGAAAGAAAAAAATATTAATTTAGTAACGTACAGTATGTTGTTGCATCTTCCCAAAATTATAAGCTATTTAGTCAAGTGGTAAATTCCTCAAACATATGTGGGGAAGGAATCTATAGCACAAGAAGTTTGCATTGGACATTTCTAAAGTTTTTTCTTCTTCTTAGGGAGGGTTCTGCTCTGTTCCTTGCTGGTAACCCTGGAAGCTTACTAGTCATGTCATGTGCCATGCATGCTCCCACATGTTGTGACTTATGTCCCATTTAGCTATTGGTTGTGTTGCCTTCTCGTCTACTCTAACGTGCCTTGCCTCCCCGTCTCGGAGCCTACATAGAGCTCACTGCAGTGGATAAGCTTGGGTACTTTATGAGAAAGGAACAGTTAGAAAGGGTTTGCTTCTGTGACTTTGGGTTGACAAAAGAAAATACTGGATGCAAAGTAAGAAATGGAGAGCCTATAAGCTATTTCTAGGGAGAAAATGTGGCTCCTATCCTTTGTTTCTGCCTGCAGTGTTAATAATACTTTGTTCAGAACCCACACTTGCACTCACATCCCATCTGGGACTCTTCAGATTTGCAGTTTGCCTTTTGCTTTCATGGAGATTGAGTAAATGGAGGGGGTGCTGCGATGGCAGATTTAAATAAATAGTCATAGAGCCTTCCATCCATGCCAGAGGGAAAAACGGCAAGTGAGCTCTGTCTATGGACTCTGTTATCCGGCTCTAACTGGCAATAACTGCAACACAGTCTCACTGTAGTTGATAATTTCAGAAATATCCTCACAGGTGCACTTTTATGTGATGGATCTTCGTTGCAACCATGTGCACTTAGGAGAGAGATCAATAATACTGCATAATACGGGACTTGGCTTTTAGGTGATTGGGGGAAATCTTCAGAGTTTCAGTGTTCAACAACCAGTGGCTGGCCAGATGGATGATGGACAAGGGAAAAGAAAGAAAAGTGTGTCCAAGCGACATAGTACTCTGAAGGAGAGAGAGGCATGTGGGAATCCTTATTTATAGCTATGAGTATTCACCAGCCTTTAAGCTAAGGGAAAGTCATGGAGATGAGGTAGTGGTCTCTCAGCAAAGAGCAAAACACCAAGAATTGTACCACAAAGTACATTGCTAAGCCCATATCCTTGGGCATAACTGAGTCTTGTTGTGACTAGCTATGGCTAGTTCTTTGCTTAGTAAAAATTATTTGGAGAAATGGAGAGATGGCTCCAAAGTTAAGCACTGGCTGCTTTCCCAAGGACCCATGTTTGAGTCCCAGCACCTAATTGGTGGCCCTCAGACCCAGGGGGTCTAACACCCTCTTCTGACCTCCACAGGCACCTGGTATGCACATGGTACACAGGGATACATGCAAGCAAAACACCCATATACAAATCAAATAAGATGAGGTAAAGTAAAATATCCTGAGTATAGTTGGTAATGACTAGCACACCATACATTTTTCTGCTTCAAAATGAGTTGCTTGCAGTTGAGAACTAATTCCATCATCCTGCCCAAAGTGTAGTTTCCAACTTGCCAAATGTAAATATTTCCCACCCACCCCCACCTCTTTAAAAAAAAAAAAAAAGCTACTCTGTAGGAAAGTGAGTGGGATTTGTGCTAGTATAGAAGAGATTTTTAAAAATATGCTTTAAGCTATATTAAAAATGAGAGTGTGTGTAACTATTAGCCCATTAGATATGATATCCAAATTTAACGTTGGCTTGAATTAAGCATGATGTTCTTTACATTTAAGAGACCCGTATCAGATGGAAAGAATGTGAGGAGAGAGAGAGCAGCAGTCAGAGAAGAGGAGCAGGAGGCCTGGGCACAGGCACATGGCAGGGAAACCTGAGCTTTGTTGCTTTGAGCAGCACAATTACCATTCTGTTTGTCCCAGCGGCAGAACTCCCACTCGTATATTTTAAGCTCTCACTGCTGGTACTCTGTTCTAAACTTACAAGGCTAGATGACTCCTAACTAACAAGTGTTAAAAATACTGATCGTAGCTTGGAGATTTTTTTTTAATGTGTGGGTGAAGAATTTTCCTTCTTCTCAAAGTTCAATTGAAGAAGTCTTTTTAATGTTTATTTTCAAACACACAAATTTGGAAGCGATGAGATCAGGTCTCTGAAGTTATATGGATTGCCTTTGCTTCCCCTTGGGAACCTGTGGATATAAACACATGAGAGGTTGCACTTCACTAGGCATATTCTGACCACACTTGAAGAGATGGTCACAGCCAGAGATCCCTCCATCCTTTTCAGGGCAGTGAGCTATATGTGCCTCTCCCTTTATAACCAGAACAACAGGACAGACCAATGTTTCTGATTGTACGTGATATGGAACATTAGCCCCCCGAGATGGTTCAAAGGGGGAAAATGGCTTCTTATAGAAGAGTCTTTGCTAAAGAATTATCACAGTTCATGTTTATCCTTTGAAGACCTGAAACATATTTCAGGAACAAACATATTTTCAGTTTATTACTTGATTCCTAGTTCTCTCTTCTTCCCATAGGCAAGCATGTAGGAATGAATGCCAGGTAACTCCAGGCACAAGGAGGAGAAAGAGGCAGAAAACATGTACCTGACAACCTTGTGACGCTCAGCCCACTTTCATGACTTATTCTCTCCAGGAAAAGAAAGTATTTTATCCTTTTGAGCTTAGATGTTTTCCAGTTTCCACTGATATACTATGCTGTTTGTATACATTCGTTATGCTCAATAATCTTTAGCTATTTTATTATTTTTCTCATTTTGATTGATATTTAATACTTATACTGATAGGTATAATGTGTTATGTCAAAACATGCATACAATGCACCAATGCACAATGGTTAATCCATCACCTCATATTTATCATTTTTTTGTGCTGGGAGCATTAAAAAAAATCTCTTAGCTATTTGAAATATAAAGGTAAAGACTATTTATCAATCATAGTCACCTTACTGTGCTTTGAGTATTAGAAGTAAAACATCCTGTTCAAATATACTCAGATGTTTTGTACTACGTTGCCTTCTAAGAAATATGTGTAGGACATCTCTGAGGCTACCAAAGGATTCTTTGTTTCTGATTTACTGACTATAACCCAGGCCCTGAAGTGCCTCATTCCATGCTTTGTTGAAGATAACTTGGGATAGGGGAACCTGTCCTGGGAGGATGCTCTACTTTTTCTTAAAGTTGGTATCAGTCAGGTGCATGTTCCTGTAACCTGCCCCAGGAAGAGGGCACTGTATTCTTCTCATGTGTTGGGAAGAGGAATAGAAGGTTTGGTGAGCATAGAACACTATTTCTGCTACTCAAGAGCTTGGATTGATGTTGTCGACTGGAACGCTTCCTACTTGCAATCTGTTTTGAAGACTATACTAAATACTCCCATGTGGAATTAGACCAAAAAAGTGCAGTCTTCACAGAGACCTGCTCGTTCTTTCTAGTCAGACATCAGCTGGTTTGGTGGTTCACTTGGAGAGCCTGTGGGCAGGTTGCTAGTTCTCTGTCTGGAAGTAATGCTCCTATCAAGTCATGGTTTTAGTCAAAGTTCTCCAGAGAGGCACAATCAGTAGGAGACAGAAAAGGAGTTAGGAAAGGGGGGATGGAGGGATGAAAGAGGGATAGATAATAGATGATAGATAATAGATATCCATAGATTATAAATAGAGGGTGGCTACATGATAAAGAGATGATAGATAGAAGACAGATAATAAATAGCCTGGCTCATGAAATGATGGAAGCAGAGGAGGGCCTGAGCAAGCCACACTCAAACTAGAACACCAAGAAAGGTGGTAGCAGTTGGAGCCATGAACTACAATTTATGGACTAGAGAAGGTAATGATGTAATATTTTAACTTGAGGACTGATAACAAGGTAGAACACCAAACCAAGTCTGAAAGTCCAAAAGCCACGGAGTCTATAAAAACAGATATCTAAGGGAAGAAAAAAAAATTATCTCGGCTTCTGAAAGAAAAGAAAATAATTTCCCTTCTGTGTTTTGGTTCTATATGGGTATCTACCATTTGGGAGGTACCCTCCCACACTGGGTAAATACAGATGTTCCTTACCCATTCTCTTGATTCAAATGCCAGTGTCTTCCAGAGATATCCTCAGAAACAACATTGTACTGGTACCGTTGTCCCTTAAAATAGTCACATTGGAACCTAAAACAATAACCACAGACATGTTTGCTGAGGAGCAGTTTCCTTATTTGTGAAAGAAAAAAATATTTATATCTTTATCTGAACACAGTATCTAGTTATGTAAGAGCTAAAGTGGGTAGAGGAGCCATGTAGGTTCTATTTGGAAGTCATTTTAGCACACCTCTGACTAGTATTTAAGTTCTTACAGATTCTGGGAGATCTCTGTCTTCCAAGGCAGCTATCTATTCACAAAATTATAAATGCACAGAAAGTAATAGTGACAATCGACCTTCATATTTGAGTCTTTCTTGTTCCCCTAGAGCAGTGGCTCTCAACCTTCTAAATGTTGTGTCATTTAATACAGTTCCTCCTGTTGTAGTGATCCTGCAACCATAAAATTACTTCTCTTGCTATTTCATAGCTGATTTTGCTACTGTTATGAATCACAATGTAAATATATGTGTTTTCTAATAATCTTAGGTGATATTGTTAAAGGATATTTGACCCCCAACCCCCAAAGGAGATGCAACCTGTATGTTGAGCACCACTGCCACAGAACCACTGTGAATCAGGAAGACCCTTTCTGTCTCTCCTACCTTTCCACTGTCTTAATATATATCTGAATAAGTGCTTATGTATTACCCTTCATCATTTGGTATTTCCATACACATGTGTTTGTTGTGTGTGCCACTCCTCCAATACTCAATTTCATATATATATATATATATACTCTCAGAGTCTCTACTAGGATGTTTTCAGCTGGCAACATCAAAGCTCCTGCATGAAGTGGTTCAACATCCTGATCTCTCACTAGTTTGTTCCCCATCCCACACTTAGGATTGAGAAAGAGGTCTTGGGATTGTTTTGGCTGTTCATCCCCGCACTTTGAGAGATGCTCCTGGAGGGAAGGCTTCAAGGCTTTGGGCTCCAGCTGAGGCTTTGGGCCTCTGCTGCTGTTCCAGGTTCCAACAGCAACCTTGGTTGAATTGTGGGTCTGCTGAGATCCTGTTGACTACGCCAGGAGAATCATTCCTTGGAACTGATATACTTAAGGTTTCATTATTGTGTTCTTTAAAATCCTTTTCCTATTGTTTGGGTTAGTCGGGTTGTAAGGGAGGTAGGCTTTCTTAATAAGTTCATAATAAAATATAATTGTTAATAAAATTGAGCCTACAGCAACCTTATTCTTGAGTTTGCTTTTGAATTCCCCTGTTCTCTGTGCTGGAGTTTTGTCACCAGCCTTGGTGCCTTGCTATTGTGCAATAAACAATAGAGGTTATGTCTGATTGTTAGGACTCTGTCTCCTCTTTACAGTTCATATCCACACATCATATCCATTGGTATAAGGACTTTGCCTACTGCAGCCCTTGAAGAACTAATCACCTGGGTCTTCGTCTACTCACCCCATAGGGAGGCTTCCAAATGTCTTTGTTGGGTGAGATCAATAAGAAACAAGATTGCTCTACCTCATGTTCTCTAGGCCCCTGGGAGCTAGAATTGCCAGAAATCTAAAGTAGAGATTTACCTAAAGCACTTGAATCATGTGAGCTCTTTAAAAAAAAAAAAAAAAAGCTGATAATGACTATTGTCAGCAATAACAAAGATGCTATGCTTAGAAAAAATTAAACACTATACAATGTGACCACAAGAACTATTGTCAGGGATGGACTTGGCAATCAGTTCTCTTCTGGCCAGAGGGATTTTTGTGAAGCCTTGTTGTGGGATAGGGGTCAAAGAATGTGAGTTTGTATAAGTGGTTCTTATATGCCAGGTTTAGTTTTTTTGCTCCGGGAGAAAACACACCTCCAAATTAGCAGTGTCAGGACAACCTAAATGTACTCACTTACCCACAGCAGGGAGCTGCCAGCCAGCAGAACTGTATTTCTGGAGCCACTTAACAGGAGCTGGAGATGATTAGGGCAACTGTAAAAAATCCCTGTTACACGCTGGTTCTGGAATGCTCCTCTCTTTTAAGGAAGTGAACTTCTGGAAAGGGAAGGAACTGGAAGGGAAGGTATAAAGTATCAGTATCCCACTCACCAGTATCTATTGAGCCTATAGTCTCTCTTCGCCCTCATTCCTTCTCTTCCTTTTTCTGTAAATCTTTTCATCATCGGCAAACCTGTTCTTAAACCCCCTAGCAAAGAGTGATGCTCCTGCCTTCCTAAAACTTTTTTATCAAGTCTTGGTTCATTTCACATCATGCACCCCAATCTACTCACCTCCCTGTCCCCCATCTCCACCCTCTGCTTTTGCACCCCCCCCCCCGAATAGAAAAGAACACAAAACAGGACAAATTTCTCAGTGGAAGCTGCTTGTGTCACCCAAACAGCTTTTGCCCAAACAGTTTTACTTGCAAACGTTCACTGCAGTGAGTCGTTGGTCTGATTTGAGGCCACTGTCTTCTGCTGCACTATCAGTACTGGATCCTGACCTGGACTTCTCTAAGACATCCTGTTGTTGCCATATGTCACAGAGATTCTGAAGCTTTAGAGATGCAGGGCTTGCCCTTTCATGTGCTCCAACACAGACATGGGGTTGATGATGAGGTGGCCCAATTCCGAGCCCTGGATCCAGGTCTTAGTGGTAGCTGTGTTGGTCATCCCAGCAGCTCTCCTGTGCTCATGACATCTGGGCCAGTTCTCCAGCACCCACACCACCAAGGCCAGCTCTACCATGCTGCCCAGGAGAAGTACAGGACTCATTCGCCCAATTCAGCCAAGGCAGGGGTGAGGCCAGCTTTCTCAGCTGCCAAAGGGAGCAGGGGTAGGAGGTGTTAGGGTGGGTGGTCAGGGGAGGGGAGTTCGGGGGGGGGGGTCATATCCCCAGAGTCCATGCCACAGCAACAACCAAGGCTCCCATCTCAGCTAATCCCTGACAATCTAACATTGTCAGGTGACTGCACAGGTGTTGATGTCCTTGAGCCCTCTAAAGAACAGGGCTACTGTGCAGAGGTATGGCCATGGAGAGAGATCTTTCTATGCAGGTTGCTTCTCAGTGGTTTTAGCAAAAGTCTGGAGTTTCTGGGAGTGTTAATCCTGTCTGTTCATTGTCAAATAATAATAAAAGGCATTGGATTTGGGGAGGGTCTCCCAAAGAGAAACTTCCATTCCCATCTCACCCTACTGACTCATAATACTAATGAATAACTTTTGTAGACAGCAAAAATATTAAAGGTCAGTGGAATCATTTCCTCAGGTCCCATCTCCTTTTCAAGTAGTTCCCAGAAAGAAAGTGCCAAGGACTAGAGTCTGAGTTAAGTTTAGCCTGTGACATTTTGTAGAAGTAACTTTTATCCACATGATGTAATTGTCCTCTTTGAGGCTTACTGCCTCTGTCTGCTAAACTAGACCTAGTCCTGGAAGCTTCTAGCCTCCATACTATCTAATCTAGGCCTAAAATGTTTTCAGCCTCTGAGACCTACTGCTGAGTAAGCTTACCCTTTCTAGTTCTTTCTGAACTCTTGCTGGATGGTTTAACTCAGCTGTCTGGCTTAAAACTCCTCTCCAAGCTGACTGATTCAAACTAATTTCTCTCACTTCTGGCTGAATTGCTCTGCTTGGTCTTATACTAACTTTGGCAATATGTCCTAACTTTCTGGCTCCTCTCATTTTCTGGTTTGTTCTGCTTTCACCTGTGTTCTCTCTGTAACCTGTCTGTAAATCAATCTCTCTCTCTCTCTCTCTCTCTCTCTCTCTCTCTCTCTCTCTCTCTCTCTCTGTGTGTGTGTGTGTATGTGTGTGTGTGTGTGTGTGTGTGTGTGTGTGTCTTCATTCCAAAAAATTCCTCCTACTTACTCAACATTCTTCGTCCAGTCTGGAGGATTACTGAGTGTCATAAATACACAGTTGGTCAAGATAGTGCACATGATGAGCATGCTGAATAAAGTAGATTGTAGTTAAGGAATAAATGTCAATTCATTATGGACACCTAAAGTCTGCTCACCACAAAAGATTCTCCAGCACAAGTTAACTGAAATTAATCTTACTTAGCTGGGATAAGACAGTGGTTAATGAGAAAAGTCAAAGCCTTTTACACAGCCTAGTGTTCTTCCTAAAAGATCAGGAACTGATTAGGAATTGTCTTGTAAACAGATGCTGAAGCAGCCTCATAGTGATGTGAATCATTTCTTTATCCTTTACAGCATGCTATGGGGTGAGGAGAGCTATCTCGTGCTAACAAGGTAGTATCATTGGCTATACCGCAAGCAGCACTGTTTTGCAGGTTCAATAAGAAATTCATGTGATGACTAATTTTATTTTAAAATACAAGCATTGTCTAAGATCAAAGTTCAGAAGAGGGCATTCACATGTACTTTAAAAGGTTACCTCCTACTTTTTGTGTCCATATGATAATGTATTTGGCTTCTTATAAGCCTATTTTGAATTTACCCATAGAAACGGCCCATACTGACATCTGTGAAGCTGGATTTGTGGATAGGTGCTGTTTGAATTTGTTTTTGTCATGGAATATTTTGTTTTCTCCATCAATGGTTATTGATAGTTTCACTGCGTATACTAGTCTGGCCTGGCATCTGTGGTATCTTAGGGGTTGCAGGACCTCAGCCTAGGCCCTTCTGGCTTTTACGGACTCTGCTGAGAAGCTGGATGTAATTCTGATAGGTTTGCCATCGTATGTTACTTGGCCTTTTTCTCTTGCCGCTTTTAATATTTTTCTTTGTTCTGTATATTTTGTGTTTTTATTATTATGTGATGGGAAGGTTTTCTTTTCTGGTCTAGTCTATTTGGTGTTCTGTAGGACTCTTGTGTGTATATGCGTCTCCTTCTTCTAATTGGGGAATTTTTCTTCTGTGATTTTGCTTAAGATATTTTCTGGGCCTTGGAGTTGGACATCTTCTCTTTCCTCAATTCCTATTATTCTCAAATTTTGTCTTTTCATGGTATCCTTGGTTTCTTAGATGTTTTGTGTCAGGAATTTTTAGATTTAGCATTTTCTTTGATGGTTGTTTTGAGTTCTATGATTGTATCTTCAAGTTCTGAGCTTTGCTCCTCCATTTCTTGGATTATGTTAGAGAAGGCAATCTCTATGTTGCTTGCTTTCTTCTCTAATGCCTCTAGATCCCATTTTCCTTCTGCCTGTGCCTTTATCATAGTTTCCATTTTTTCACCTTCAGATCTTGAACTGTTGTATTTATTTTCTTCATCTGTTTGTTTGTATTTTCCTGAAATTCTTCCAGGGCCTCTCTATAGGTCTCTTTTATGTCTTCAATATGTTTGGTTGCATCTCCCTGCATTTGCAGATTTTATTTGTTTCTTACATTATCATCTTCATTACCAAGGATTTAAAGTCGTTTTCTTGTATTTTGATTGTGTTTGGGTTCTCAGGGTTGCTTTCTTTGGGATAGCTGGTATTTGGAGATGCTGAATTGTTTTGGGTTTTGTTGTTTGCATTCTTACACCGTCTTTTAGTCATTTTGCTGTCTCTGATGTTGGGAGGAAGCTTCTGGTATCCTTCAGTGGTCATTGAGAGTGGATAGTTGGTGAGTGATTATAGGTCGCCTGCCCTTGCCTGTGGGGATCAGGGAATTCTTCCCTGGAACAGGCAGGTGACCTGGTTTCCACTCCTGGAGACTTTGTTCTACACCTTAGGCTCTGGACTGGGTCAGCAGAGGTACGCTTCTCCCTGGCCCCTTTCACGCTACTGCTGTGATTCAGACTAGCTGTATTGGGACGCAGACTGCAGGTGGCGCATGCTCTGGCTGGCCAAGTTGCTCCTGGCTGCTCGTACTTTCCTGCGGCCCTGTAGCCAAGTCCCTGCCTGGACCTGACCCATTGAGTTGTGGCCGTCTTTCAGACCAGAGTATAGACACCTCAGAGCTGTCCAGCCTTTCCGGAGAGTGTGGGAGATCCTGCTGTGCTGTAGGAACTAAGCTGGGTTCTATCTGCCCAAGACTGCAGGCTCGTTCTGCTGTGTCCGGCTCCGATTTGGACCCATTCTCACCACAGCCTGTGCACGCTCTAGCTGGGCTAGGTGGTCCCAATCACCTGGGCTTCCAATCAGTCCCAGGGCCCTCTGGAAACTGGCATGGGGCGGGTGGGCAGATTCACCTATTTCCCTGAGACTTCCCCAGGCCAGGAGCTCTGGTGTTCTACCTTCCCACACACTAAGTTCCGGCTTTACAAGCCAACTACAGTCCATGGGTGGGTTCCATTCCAGCATCTGGAAAGTAGGTTCAGGACCTCCTTGGGCTGTTGCTTGACCCGGGGCCAGGCCTGCCTGTGGTCTTCACTGTGCAGGACCCCACTCACCTAGTGTCCTCTAGTTCTAGCACTCTGTGGCTCTAGTCAGGTCTGTCATCTCCACGCAATAGATCAGATACAGTCCGTGATAGGCGCCACCATCTTGGAACTCTCGGAGCAGATTTTAATGTGACTAAATCTATATAAATTATATTATGGTTTGGAATTTTGCATTCATTTTTACTTTCTTGATGCATCATTTTACATATGAAAAAGTAAACACTGTAGAATATAAACAAGACTTTGAGTTTCATTATTTCTTGAACCAGATAACTGGTACAATTAGGTGACTGAGAAATGGCAAAAAGAAAAAAAAAAAAGTCCTGAACAAGAATCAAAATTTACTTGAAGTAAAATAAAACTAATTTTCTTGCTAAAATGAAAATAACTTTAAATTAAAGATATTAAACTGTTTGGCTTTCATAGTAAAAACAAAGCAAAATGAATCACTAGATCAATCGGATTTAAGAAAAAAGTGTGCTGTACATATGAATATGTGGATATATACACAGTTGTTCTGCATAAATATACAAAACCTAGAGCAGGAAATAATATTGATATTTTATAAATTTTACCAAAACAGATTAAATGTTCTAAATGAAAATAAAGATTTTTACATAAAAATAAATTTGTAACCATCACCTCAAAGTGTGCTTCCCCACCTCAGAAAGTACTGGCAGGAAGTAAGGATTGCTTAATGTTAAGTTACCCAGATCTGGACAGAAGGGTACTGAAAACAACCCAGGAATGTAGAGCTCCAGTTTCAAGACAGAAATTATTAAACCAGTAAATTTAACATATATAGTCTATGTGTGTGTGGGGGGGGGGTGTCTAAGATTTAAACATGTTTCAGATAGCTAAATGAAAGTGCATGATATTCATTAATTTCATACTTTATGGCAGGCATATTAAGGAGAACATAGGAATTAAATGACAAAAATAAAAGCATCTCTGCAATGAAATTACAACAATGATGCTGAAAATTATTTTCTAGCACATTCATTCATTCTTTGTTTCGGCATAATTCATGTCTCAGGTATGTGTCAAAGACCCAGTGGCTAAATAGAAGTGAGTATAAAGAAATCAGAAGAGATAAAGTGAAGATAAAGCCAAATTCAGATAATAGACAAGAGTATGGATAATATTCTGAGTATATGGCTAGACTTCACTTTTGATGTGGAGGGCATGACAAGCCATTGGAATGTTTTCAGGAGCATGTATTATAAACCTCATAACTCACATAATGTCGTTGCTATAGAACAGGGATGTTGCCTTTTAGGAGCTTATGAAGTCATGTCTAAAGAAACACACAATTCCATGACAAGCTAGGCATGTAGCCTTAAAGAGTAAAATTTGCTCTAAAATATTAGGAAAACACTTACATGTTAAGAAAATATTTAAACAATTATTTAGATTATTGTCAAATTCTCATAAGGTTAAAAATTAATTGGTGTGTTTTAATGCTATTTTATGTTTGTGGCAGCTCAGCATTTGATCATATCAGAGAGAAGACAGTTTTGTGAGAAATAACAATCTTAACTGATGACAGTATAATCTATGTAATAGAACTTCAGCACATAGATAATTAAATATAAAGTCCTTCATATTAGAGTCATAAACTATTATGCCTTCTTATTTACATGCATGCACATTGTATGAACAAAACCTGATACAGCTAATCGTGTATCAGATGATGTTACTAATTGCACTGATTTAGGACGTTTTTACTTTAGCTTATGAAGAGAGTGTGTGTGTGTGTGTGTGTGTGTGTGTAGTGTAGAAGAGCATGCCAGATCTTACAGCAGTTGTGGGTCACCTGACATGGGTGCTGGGAATCAAACTCAGGCCTCTGCAAGAGCAGTGAATGGTGCTCTTAGTCTCTGAGACATCTCCCTAACTTTTGAAACTAAAATATCTCTCACACTTCATCAAGATTTTATGGCAGCTAGCATGAAACCTAAGACTCGAGGACAGCCGACACTTGGGTTTCAGCACCACGGATAGCACCAGACTTGGTTCCTGACCCTGCTCCATGAAGTTGGTATTCAGAAAAAACAGACGACCTACTTTAATTTTTTTTCGAGTGGTTTATGACCCAGGGTTTCATAAACAATTGTAGAAAATTAAGAAAGTAAACTAATATCTATTTAACAGATCATATACTCAGAAAAACTTTGGTTTTCTGATTTAACAGTTAAAAATTTTAATTCTGCTCCTATTCTCCTAATGAGACCTAGATTCACTGCACTACTGTATAGCACAATTATCACATTTCTAATTGCCTATATACTTTGACTGTTTCAGAAAGTTTGAATTGACTGAGATTTTTGTCTTTGCATCACTTCATTATTTCTGTTAAGAAAACATACTTCTCCACAAAGAGATACCAGTAATAAAATTAATTACAATTCTTTTCTTTTTTGTTTTTTTATTAATTAAACATTTTTTATTTTTTACATATACATTTATGTTATTACACATATATACAATAGACTACCTATAGCAAGAAGAACCATGACACAATCAGGAATTATATAAATGTTACATTCTTAGTGTTTTGGCTATTTGTATTTGACGGCCTTGAAGAGAACATCTTGGTGCTTCTAAAATTCTGAATGTAACTCAATCTCCATCATATATTGTCATTATCAACTTAAAACATCTATCTAGACTTAAAAACATCTTAACCCCTAAACAACTAAGCTTCATTATAAAACTAAGCTACCTGGTTTTCAACTCCATCAGAGACTTGAGAAGGAATAAACTTGACTACCTGGGTGTGCTGGGAGTGTTAATAGTTTTCAAAATTAGAAGATGACAGAGACATTTTGCTGCCTGAACAGCCACCCAAAACTCTATATAATGTTGGAGCATCTTCTTCAACCTTCAGGTCCAATATATCTGACAGACATATTTGTGAGGCAGGAACTGTTGAGGACTTGCTTACCCTGCTTGGCAGAGTTTGGCTGTCGACTCTGCCTGCATCCAAGCTTGCCCATTTTTAGGCCGAAATCTGTCTGGGGTAGAAATGAGGACATTTTGCCTAGTGGCTTGGTTGCCACATTTGAAGCCATCTAATTATTTTCACATAGCAATTTTTAGTAATGTTTTGAAAAATTAGATTTCATTTAAACATAATGAAAAACAAATCAAACTTCAAAAGTTGTACTACAATTGTTTAAGTTCAAAGTATAATGATTTTAAAATGTTAATTTGTAACTAATTAAGGTAGTTGAATTTGAATACATTAGAGTTCTGAACTATACCCCATGTAACCTTAATTTTTGAATGTTGCTTTGCTAAAGAAACTTCAATTTCAGTGATTCCATTTGTGGCCAGAAGATGGAGCTGTCATGCAAGATGCTCCCTTCTTATATTTATTTATTTATTTATTTTAATTTAGCATGCTGTTTTCTAACAGACAGTGGGTACCATCGAGCGAGTGAGTGTCAGAACAGAAAGCTAAGGCAGAAGCAGAGAGGATGCAGTGATTGCCCTGCCTTCTCTTTTCATTTTTCGTAAGGATATCGCACTTGTGAGGTTTTACTTTGTGCTGTAGGCTGAATTCTAGAGCCCTGCCTTGGAGACTGTTATATGCAACACGCACATGGATTCTGTGCTATGATTACCGTTCCCTTTATTTCAGGTAAGCAAGCATGATTCTATTTTTGTCGCATCTGTGAATAGCTATTCTGCCAAATGATGGAATTTAAAATAAGATGTGCTTTGTAATGTTGTATTCAGACCCAAAAGATTCAAAGACTCTAATCCTGTCTGTTCTGCATTTAAAAACCTTCCTATGCTAAAATGATCACTGGCTGTGCCATGTTGTATTTTAATGTTTCTTCGGCTTGTCAGTCTTTCACGTCTGTGCCTATATCTGTTTAACTTTGAAAGATAAAGCTTTCAGAGTGAGAGATGGGCCTTCTCACAAGGGAAATACTGATGCCTAATGCGTTGAACAAATCGTAGAGATGTAATGAAGCAGATTAACATGGCAGTGGCTCTGACAGAGCCCACGGCTGAGCCTTCTCATCACAGCCTCAGAGGCACATCATCCTGAGGCCCAAGGCCTTTTGAACAATTGCTGCTGCTATGATGTTGGGATTCTTTGTGTTTTATTTTAACCATTTAGAATGGTATGTAAGTCACTTCTATCCCAGAAGTGAAGATTGATGTAATGTCTTTAATAGACTCCGAGTGACAGTATTGAACTCCCCCTTCCCTCTGTATGGGGACAACTATGAAAACTAATTAATTGCTGGGGGAAATAGATTATCTTTATTTGTGAAAAAAAAAAGGAGAGTGAGCATGTAGAATAGTTCATATTGTAGAAAGTGTTCACATTTTAAACGAATTTTAGGTCATGTGATGTTAGCTGTGCTAAAGAGTGGAATGACTCAGGAGGTGGAAATGCCATGCAAAAACCTTCTTTTTTTCTCCCGATTCTTACAATTTCCCATAAAGGTTCTTCTCATGAGTATCAGTATAATCAGAAAACAAAATATAGAAATGTCATATTAAAAAAATAATCACTGGTTATAATTTGGCTCAGTGTTTGGCTTGATTTAAATAAATATTTAAAATATATAAAAATATTTTTGTAAGATTGTCAATTGCTTCACTCTCTCTTGAGGACAAACATGTGGTGTGTGTGTGTGTGTGTGTGTGTGTGTGTGTGTGTGTGTGTGTGTGGCAGTGGGGGGTGCGTGTGTTCGGGATGCTTCTATCTCAGGCATCATTCTCCTATAAAAAGGTAGTTGTGCTATGTCTGAGGTTGTGAGAGCTGTGGGTTTTCTTGGATGTTTAAGAATACTGAAAAAAAATTGAATATGTACAATCTATGAAGAGTTTTCAGTTACACATAGTTCAATACATAGGATGGTTTTTAGAACCACAGATATTTGCTTGGCATGTATCCATCTTCCATTTAGAGAAGAGCAACAGTGACTGCGAGGTTACATGGGTTTTACATAAGGTGGGTTGTTTTCCTCAGAGTCTATGTCAAATTAAAAGCAGCAGGTAAGACTACTTTCCAGTATCTCCTACAGCAATTACCTCCACTGTGAACATATTCAAGTGGCATATTCCAGGTGTGCTGATGTTGACTCTGGGGAATATTAACTTGGTAAATTCTGTACATAGTTCCTTACATTGTGCACTGCTCTGTGGATTGTCATACATGGGGCTAAATTTTCTCAGGGGTCTTTACAAAAAGCCACAAGAAAACAGATAAAGTAAACAGTTATGGTAACTGGATGCCTGAATTTTGTGTTTTCACTTTAGATTAGGGCTACTGTTTGCCTTGTGCTTATGAATGACATGGGCAGCCTTATAGATGCTCATTATTTGATTTCTTCTATGCTGTCGAATAGCCTGTAACTGTGAATACTTAGATGGTACTGGGTCCCGATTATTTTTTTTAATTTTTTCCTTTTTTTATTATTAATTTATTCAAATTACATCTCAGTTGTTAGCCCATCCCTTGTATCCTCCCATTCCTCCCTCCCTCCTGCTTCCCCCCCTATTCCCCTCCCCTATGTCTGTGACTGAGGGGGACCTCCTCCCCCTGTGTATGCTCATAGGGTATCGAGTCTCTTCTTGGTGACCTATTATCCTTCCTCTGAGTGCCACCAGGCATCCCCATCCAAAGGATATGGTCAAATATGGGGCACCAGAGTTTGTGTGAAAGTCAGATCTCCTTCTCCACTTAATGGTGGAGAATGTCCTGTCCATCGGCTAGTCTGGGTAGGGGTTCGAAGTTTACTGCCTATATTTTCCTTGGCTGGTGCCATAGTTTGAGGAGGACCCCAGGGCCCAGACCAGCCTGTAGTTTTCCAGGACCCTCTGGATCCTTCTATTTCCTCATTCTCCCAGGCTTCTCACACCTAAAGTCTCAATAGGATGTCCTCCCCTCTGACCCACTTTCCTGGTAGGTAAAGTTTTTCATGGGGACATACCCCTTGGACTAGTGTCTCGATATAAGTGAGTATATACCATTTAACTCTTTTTGCTTCTGGGTGAACTCACTCATTATAATTTCTAGTTCAATCCATTTGTCCACAAATTTCGGGAATTCCTTGTTTTTAATAGCTGAGTAGTATTCCATAGTGTAAATGTACCACAGTTTCTTTATCCATTCTTCTACTGAGGGACATGTAGGCTGTTTCCATGTTCTGGCTATAATGAATAAGGCAGCTATGAACATGGTTGAGCATATGTCCCTGTTGTGTGGTAGTGCATCTTCTGGGTATATTCCAAGGAGTGGGATAGCTGGGTCTTGAGGAAGCCCTATTCCCATCTTTCTGAGAAAGTGCCAGATAGATTTCCAAAGTGGTTGTGCTAGTTTGCATTCCCACCAGCAATGAAGGAGTGTTCCTCTTTCTCCACATCCTCTCCAGCATGTGGTGTCAGTTGAGTTACTGATCTTAGCCATTCTGATGGGTGTAAGATGGAATCGCAGTGTCATTTTGATTTGCATTTCTCTGATGACTAACAAGGATGAGCATTTCTTTAAGTGTTTCTCAGCCATTTGATATTCCTCTGTTGAGAATTCTCTGTTTAGTTCTGAGTCCCATTTCTCTATTGGGTTATTTGGTTGGTGGTGTTTAATTTCTTGAGTTCTTTATATATTTTAGATATTAGACCTTTGTCAGATGAAGGGTTGGTGAAGATCTTTTCCCAGTCTGTAGGCTGTCGCTGTGTTCTCTTGACAGTGTCACCTGCCTTATAGAAGCTTCTCAGCCTCATGAGGTTCCACTTATTAATTGTTGACTTTAAGGCCTGGGTTGTTGGTGTTCTGTTTAAGAAGTTGTCTCCTGTGCTTTTGTGTTCCAGACTCTTCCCCACTTTTTCCTCTAACTGGACTAATGTCTCTGGTTTTCGGTTGAGGTCTTTAATCCACTTGGACTTGAGTTTTGTGCATGGTGACAAATAGGGGTCTAATTGCATTTTTCTACATGTAGACATCCAGTTAGACCAGCACCATTTGTTGAAGATGCTGTCGTTTTTCCATTGAATGGATTTGGCTTCTTTGTCAAAAATCAAGTGACTAAATGTGTGTGGATTCATCTCTGGGTCTTCAGTTCGATTCCATTGATCAACCAGCACTGGGTCCTGATTATATACTACTTCTTCAGTATCTGGAGAAAAGAAGAGGACTAGCACGTGTTGTTTCTACATTAATATTTGTGGCATACCGTGTCTTTACCCAAGAATGGCTTGTGGTATGGGTTGAAAAATCACTACAGGGACTGAGGAGATGTCTCAGTGGCTAACAGTGAGTACTGTTATTGCAGAGGGACTTGTGTTCAGTTCTTAGCACCCACTCTGGGAACCTAACAGTCTTCTACAACTGCATCTCCAGGAGATCCAACACCCTCTTCGGACCCCACTGGATACTAAATTCACATGGCATACTCATACATGTAATTTAAAACTAAAACAAATCTTTGAAGAAAGAAAATAAATTTGCTCCAGAGGATATGACACTTTCTTCTGCCCTCTGTGGGACACCCACCTACCCACCCACACATTGTACCATCACACAGACCCTTACCCACACACTGATACACACACACACACACACACACACACACACACACACACACACACAAAAGCCTAAAAATTATCAAGTGGAAATATACACGTGCAGATACTGCCATTGCTTAAAATATTATAAACAACAAAATATGGGAAAGTGGGTGGGACTAGAATGTGATGGCCCATTTTATGCTAGGCACCATGTAACAGCTTGCGTTCAGAGTTTATGATGACAGAAATCTCAGGAAAAAAATAAATTTAAAGGAGATACCAAAATTAGAAGTTTGAGAAAGAAGTTGAATATAAATTAACAATATAGATTTGGTCATTTTAGGCACAGAGGTGAGGTAAGCACATGGAAGGGAATTAAATACTGATTTAACAGGAAAATGAACAATAATCCAATGTGATTGTAGGTTTCTGTTTTCTTATTTCATTTTTGCAGCCATTTTCCTCTGGGCTACTAAAACTAAAGCAAGAAATTTGGTTTTCAATGTTAAATCGTCAACATACTTAAGCATGCTCACTTGATGTCTAGTTATTGATTGCATGCTATGGCTGAACTTATGAGTCTGTATGATGTCATACGGATCATGTAACTCTCACCTAAATGCAAATTCACAGGCAACAGAAGTGCAGCTAAATAACCGGGTCATGACCCTCAGGTTTGGAGAATAAAGGAAATCCAGAAATGGCAAGATTATAGGAAGTGAGGGGAGAGCTTAGACGATTATCAATATGGTAAGAGTCAAAGTGCATAAACTGTATTTCTGAACAAGAATCAGAAACAGCAGAGAACCCTGAAAGTAGCTGATTGGCAAGGCAGAAGTATGGACGCAATGGACTTGGTTCTGACTAGTATGTCTTAGGTGGACTTTAGGACATCAGTAAACTGACAGTGATGAGTGACCTGGTGCTCTGGGGACTAATGGACGAATGAGACCCATGAGAAGTCTGCTTAAGTATCAAGAAACTGACAAGGCAAACTTAAGGTGATGTTCTATGGCATGCAGAGGAAGGTACCCTTGAGGAAATTTTCATTTCAGTTAGGACCAGAGAAAATCAAGTCTCTAAATCATTAGAGAAGAATTGGGGATAGAAACCACTATTATGGTGTTAGAAGAGACAGGAAGAGATGGGTTCAATATTGGTTTAGAACATGGGGCCAAAAAGCTAGAGAAATTGCTCAGCATTTAGGGGCATTGGTTGTTCTTCCCGAGGACCTAGGTTAGACTCCCAGAACCCACATGGCAACTCGCAACCATCTATAAGTCCAGTTCCAGGAGATCAACCACCTTCTTTTGGTCTCTGTGGGCACTGAGCACACATGATGTTCAGACAAACATACAGGCAAAACTACCCATATACGTAAAATAAAAATAAACATTAAAAAAAAAAAACCTACAAAAGCAGAACAGATGGAAGACACTTCAAAAGGATGCTGTGCAAGCCATTGACTAGCTTGTTCTTGGATACAAGTTGAGTCCTTGTATGGAAGATAGAATATGCATTCTCTTTAAATCTATTTAACTCCTTAGAAAGGACCATATGTGGCATATGGACTTTCTTGAAGGAGTAATTAACCCTCAGCAGCCAAACACTTCCCTGCAGAGCACAGTTTGGTCACATTAATCCTTGAATGAGCGATTAATAGCACTGCTTTAGAGCAAGCCCATCGCACACATTTCCATCATCATACTGTCAAAACAAACACCACATAAAACTTGCTTTGGATTGCTCCCTTATGTAACATGTACACAGGTAGTGGTTTGAATTGGTTATCTGCCATAGGCTCAGATGTTTGAACATGTGTTCCCCAGTTGGTGCTGTTACTTGTGAAAGTTTAGGAGGTACAGCCTTGTTGGAGGAAATGTGTTCCTGGGGGCAGGCTTTAAGAGTTTAAGACTCGCATCTCCAGTTCACCCTCTCTGTTTCATATGTGCAGTTAAAGGTGTGAGCTCGTAGCTTTTGGCACTGCTGCCATGCTCGCCCCTTGATGCCATGATTGACTCTTATCCCTTTAGAGCCATAAACCCAATCAGAAATATTCCTTTTTATAAGTTTCTTTGGCCATGATGTTTTATCACAGCAAAAGAAAAGTTATCAACACAACATATCAGCACTCTGGGATGCTTTTCCAGCTTCTGAGTGAGTTGTTCAAGTTCTTTTCTTTTTTGTTGTTGTTGGTTTTTGTTTTGTTTTGTTTTTATTTAATTTATTCAGATTATAACTCAGTTGTTATCCCATCACTTGTATCCTCCCGTTCCTCCCTCCCTCCCACTTTCACTCTAATCCCCTCCCCTAGGTCTAAATGCTCTCATTTCATTGGTACTTTCACCAGGAGGTGTGTAAAGAGAAAAGAGAGTTTGCATATTCCCAAATTTCCTTTACTAGCATCTATGAAGCCTCCTGTCAGAGCTCCTCTGTTCTTTCTGGTGGCATGACCAGAATTCTCTGTGCTCATACTTAGGGAGCTGATCTCATGTCAGTCACAGAATGGAAAAGTAATGCCTTGAAGATGTTGATAAACAATTTCATCCTTCATATTGGAGCTGTTCTCCCAGTTCAGCCAAACTTGGTTTAATTTAGTACTGGATGGATAAAGTCATGGCATCTGGACACCAGATCTCACTGTATTCTATGTGGTCCGAGCAAAGAGGTCAGAAGGTAGCATGTATGATCAGTCTGATAATTGATGGCTTTCCTTCCCTCAGGGCTGACCCTGGGCAGCACAGTAGAGGCAGAAGTTCTCCAGTGGCTCATTGTTCTCTCTCTCCCTCTTGTCTTATTCACCTGAGGATATCCTAGACATCTTCACAAATACCTCACTTACATATACATATCTTTATATAACTCTTCCTACTAACAATATCTTGATCTCTGTTACCTAGTTAATAAAATAAGTATAATTCAAGTTGCGTATGCGGTTTCCAAACTATTTCTTAATAAATTTAGGCTTTTATAGCCGTCTACACAGTTTATATCCCTGTAATAATCTCCAATTTGATAGGACTGACTGTCTTCTTAGAAGAATAGCATGGGAAGTTTGAATGCATGGATGGGCACCTCACTGTTTGAAATGGACAGACTAACTGAAATTTTATTCCGCTAACATCTGTCGAATACAGGTAGTTGATTATTTGAAATGCTTGTACCTGGAAGCTCTGACATAAGCATTAGTCACACAGCAAACCTCAATGATCATTTCACAGCTTGATGGGCTTTCAAAGGTACCAATTGTTTGCTTCTGTTGTTATTCACCTGTGTCAAAATCTATTTTATAAACTTATGACTTTAAGATAGGTCATCTCAAAATAATAGTCTCCAACTTGTTCCAAGAAAACCTGCTGAAAGTTAGCTGCAGTTAGTCTAAAATTCCCATTGAAAATCCTCTGTAACAAAGGCTTCAGTGCCTTCTCCATCAACCGCTGACCATGTTCAGATTCTACCAGCTGATAAACAAAAGGCCTGTTACTTTTCCTGAGGGTCATCATGTTGTTGCATCAATCATAAGTACTTTTTATTCGATGTGCTTTAAATATCAACAGTACTTCCAGGTGAATTTTTTCAAAGGAAAGTACACATACACACACACACACACACACATACACACACACACACACACACACACACATAGAGAGAGAGAGAGAGAGAGAGAGAGAGAGAGAGAGAGAGAGAGAGAGACATATTTCAGAGGAAAGTAATTTTGCATATATATATTTGTATGTGTGTATATACATATGCATATTTTAAGGGAAGCAATTGTGTATATGTGTATATATACTTACTTATTTATATATACATATACACACACATATATATACATATATGTATACCAACTCCCAAAAGTTTTATACACAGACCCTGCATTTAAATGCTGTCAATGTAAATTTGCAAATGCCTTTTCCACATGCATGCCTATTATCTCTAGAATACATGTTTGTGTTTTCTACTCCAAATTTTAATACAACAAAAGTAGAATTTATGAAAAAATATTTGCTGATTTTGGCCTAGTGATGAATCCTGATATTTAAGAATTTATAAATGAAAATCACTCATAATGCTGATGAAGGAAAATTAAATCCTTAATAATGTAACTGCATATTATTTTGATCTCAGAATCTCAAAATTTTATTCACATTTTGAGGATAAAACTGATTCTCATTGGCAATAAAGTGGTGCTTACTGAAATATTGTTTTAATATAGGAGAAGATCACTTGAATCAAGAGCATTGGATAAAATATTATTAAAATGGAAAAGTAGATACATTTTCTTTGCTCCCTGTAACAGTAATACAACAATGTCACCTTTCCTTACAACTCAAAGGTGAAATGTCTTAGCATAATTCTATTAATACTTTCAATTAAGATCTTTGTTGTGAGCCGGGCGTGGTGGCGCACGCCTTTAATCCCAGCACTCGGGAGGCAGAGGCAGGCGGATCACTGTGAGTTCGAGGCCGGCCTGGTCTACAAAGCGAGTCCAGGACAGCCAAAGCTAAACAGAGAAACCCTGTCCTGAAAAACCAAAAAAAAAAAAAAAAAAAAAAAAAAGAGAGAGAGAGAGATCTTTGTTGTGAAGATAATATTATTATTGATTGCTAATATGGCCAATTTATAAATTTAATTTCTGAAACTTACAGAGAATTTAAGAGGCAAGCATATCTCTAATTTTTAAATTTTGTTTTGATTATTTTTGAAACAGAGCCAAATGTTTGGGATCAAATTTAAGTACTCTGCCTTGTGCATTTTACTCTCCAACCTCAGAAAACAACTTAAAAGCAGGAAAGAGTTCTTCCAATTTAGAGTGTCGAGGTTTCTGCCTATGGCAACAGGGGAGGTGTGGTAGAGCAGTATCCAATCCATAGCCACCAGGGACCAGAGCAGTACAGCAGCATGCTGGCGTGGGACAAGATCTAACTGCCAAACACACTCCCCAGGGACACTCCCCAGGAAGCCGGGCCTTCCCTTTTAAAAGACTAGTCCTTTCAAATCTTTAATTCATCAGTGGATTAAATAACTCATTAGATCAGACCCCCCATTATCTGTTTGACTCTGGCAGCACTCTCACAGACACACTGAGGAATGCTTCACTGGCCTCATAGGTATTGCTCAGTTAAGTCAAGATGACAATAAAGATTAACATCGCAGCTGACTTCCACGAGAGAGCATCTGTGTGTGGCTGTGGAGCTGCATCTTTAGGAGCCTCGGTCCAGAGACCATTTGAAATGTCCTGCTTGTACAATGTAAATATGTCCTGCTTCTAGTAGCTTACTAAAATAAGTCATAGTAGTTTCTTATAATGGGTATGCTTTTAATAGTTTAATAGCCTTTTAATTTGATTTTATTTTCAGTTTATTTCTGTTCATTTGTACAGTGAAACAAGTATACTGCATATAAAATAGTCAGAGGAAAAGCTATTCTAATTCTCATATCCTCTGTCTGTATCTTGAGTGTGCATATGCTTCCAGGAATTTTCTGAGTCCGTAACAGAGTGATTTTTATACTCAGTGTCTTAGTTCTGTTTCTATTGTTTTGAGTGATAAAAAAAAAAGCAATTATCAAAAGCAATTTGGGAAGAAAAGGGTTTGTTTGGCTTACATATGCTGGGTTATAGTCCACTGAGGGTAAGTCCAGGCAGGAACTCAAGGGGGGAGCATGGGGACAAGAAGTGAAGCAGAAACCATGGAGGAATACGGTTTACTGCCTCCCTCCCTATGCCTTGCTCAGCCTGCTTTTTTATACAATTCAGGATCATCTGCTCAAGGGTGTTACCATTCATGTGTGCTGTACTCTCTCACATCAATCTTTAATCATAAAAATGCCTCATAGAGTTGCCTACATTCAGTCTGATAGAAAGATTTTCTCACTTGGGATTCCCTCTTAGTAAAGATTCTGGTTTGTGTACAATTAAAAACAAACAAAACAAAGCAAGTGCATTAAGTAATTAACCAACGACACACACACACACACACACACACACACCATATACATATACAACCCATATCTTCTTCCATCAAAATTGTAACCTAAACTTCCATAGGAGGAATGAAATGTAGATTGCAATATTCTTCTGGCATACTGTCTGCAAAGACTGTGGATTTGGGCATTATTTTGAACCTTTAATTGCAGAGTTTAGACCACGCCTCACTTATCTAGTCAGTGACCTCTTCTACCACTCTGCTTTCTCTAATTTTTTACATTTGATGGCTCTGTCAAAGATTTCCTCTCAGTGTTCAAAACCACACACACACACAGAAAAGTTGTAAAAGACACAAAATGTGCTTTTAAAAATAAACAAAATACGTTGTACTATTATGACCATTCCATAACATATGAGTAGTTTATCAAGTTCTAGGACATGCTGTGTTAGTTTCAGTGAAAATGTTCAGGACCCAGTGTTCTTTACAAGTGACAAATAGATTCTTGACCACTGAATGCAAAATCAAATGAAATAAACAGAAGCAATGCACTAGCTGCTAAGGTTTGAATCATAAATGATCCGTAAATAGGAGAATATTTGAAATATTCCAATATACTTGTGGTAAGAACCAATGGAACATGGTGGAGGGTAGTGCATTTTGGTGAAGATCTCTCCTACCTTGAACAGGAAACCTATCCTTTCTAGGGCCAAACTAGGGCAATCCTCTCCCTGATCTCTGTCACCTGAGTGTGTCAGTGGAGCACAGAGGCCATAGTTCTGCCAAGAGGCAGGACTGGCTTCTTCTGGATTCTAGTAACTACTCCTTCCTCTGGCTCCTATGGTGGTAGCCAGGTTAACCTGTATTTTACACATTGCCCTTTTTGCTAGTACATGGTAAGCAAGAATCTTTATTATCATTGCTTTAATCCTTTTGATTAAATTCTCCCTTTTAGGCATGTCATATAGTTTCTGCCAGTAATCATATTGGTCAAATAGCTAACAGTTTATGAAGCATTTACTTATAGATAGTCCTGTATTTAAAACTCTGCAATTAATTGATTGTCACAATGATCCTGGTAGTTAGGCATTACAATGGCCACACTTAACATTAAAGATACAAAGAAATTGGAAGTTATGTAACTCAGTAGTCTTTCAGATTAGGAAGACTATTTTCTAGGCAAAACAGAGAGAGAGAGAGAGAGAGAGAGAGAGAGAGAGACTGGGTTTAGATTTTGTAGCAAATGAATCATCATTTTTCTAAAGATGAACACAAAGGAGTAACAGGAAAAGTACCACGGATCCAGCTACAGTTTTCCTGTGTCTGTACCTGAAGTATCGAAGCCAGTAACCCACAGAGATTCTTGCACACCCATGTTTATTTCAACACTGCTCACAATATCTAAGATATGCTGGGGCTGGAGAGATGGCTGAGTGGTTAAGAACACTGACTGTACCTCCAATGGATACAAGTTCAATTGCCAGCACCCAACGGCGACTTATAACTGTGTATAATGGCAGTTCCAGGGGATCTGACACCCTCACACAGACATACATGGAGGCAAAACACTAATCAATGCACATAAAAATAATAAATAATTAAATATTAAAGAAACAACACGTAAGGTATGAAGTACCCCAGAAGTCATCAAAAGACGAATGGCTAAAAAAATGTGGCATCCTCCTCTCCTAGAAATAAGAAAAGGCATAACATTTCTTCTGAATCATGACACTTAGAAATACAGCGCCAGCATTCAAAATGAGCAACAAAAAGAAAGAACATTTACTCTATGTTTCAGACATATTTGTCTTGGAGATTTACTTTTGCTTTGTTATATCGTTCTCTCTGAAAATGTGCAGTAGCAGTTCCACCAAAATAAAACAAAAATATGGATTAAAAATTAATGAAACTATATCATTCACTGAGAAATGGGTGAAACTTGGCTCATTATGATAGTTGGAACAGGCCAGAGTCAGAAAGACAAGCAATGCATGTCTATCTCTTATTTTATGCTTTATGACACAAGAGAAGAAAAACTGAGAGTGTGGAGGAGGGAGAGGAGAGAAGGAAGAAGAAGATGAATAGGAGAGGAAAGAAAGAATAAAAAAGCAAAAAATGTGTCACAGTAGTGCCCACTGTTTTGTATGCTACCAAAAAAACTACTTTTAAAAGTCCTGCCCCAGAAAGAATCATGTTTTGATGCATGTATAATCTCTGCAAACAAAATCTAAGGAAAAATTCTAAGTGATGAACACAAGCAAAGCAAGGCCATGAAGCTCACAGAAAATAAGACACAAAAATCTTGATTTAGAAATAGTCTGTGCACAACTTCTGCATTACCTAGACACTTCAGGGTATTATTAAGTATTGCGATAAATGGAAAGAGGCAGGATAGCATTTTCTTCAAAATGTAAACATTTAGTGATTTAAATATATCATAAATATTAGCTGAAAAGTCCATTTATTCTTTGTGATCATTTCCATTGGTCAAAATGTATGACATACTGAGGATCAAAAGCTATATTTCATTTAAAAATTACAAATTGATTAAAGCTAATAAATTCATTTTATTCATCAATTATTTCCATGAAAATGCATACTGTTCTTATAGAATTTGATTTTTTATTTTACAAAGCCATTAATTATGCAATTAAGATAAAATTACTGACAAATTTTGTATTTGAATGTTTTATTTTAGAATATTATTTTTAAATAGATTCTGATTACCATTTCCTCTTCCCCAACTCCTTCCAAAGATCCTCCCCAGATCCCTACTCACTCAAATCCTTTTATTCTCTTTTTCTTTTTTTTAAATTTTTTTATTAATTTATTCTTGTTACATCTCAATGGTTATCCCATCCCTGGTATCCTCCCATTATTCCCTCCCTCCCATTTTCCCCTTATTCCCCTCCCCTATGACTGTTCCTGAGGGGGATTACCTCCCCCTGTATATGCTCTTAGGGTATCAAGTCTCTTCTTGGTAACCTGCTGTCCTTCTTCTGAGTGCCACCAGTTCTCCCCCTCCAGGGGACATGGTCAAATGTGAGGCACCAGAGTACGTGAGAAAGTCATATCCCACTCTCCACTCAACTGTGGAAAATGTTCTGACCATTGGCTAGATCTGGGTAGGGGTTTAAAGTTTACCGTTGTCAGGTGATTTTATCTTTGTCAGATAAACCATTGTTCATACATAATAATTGCTGATTTTCATATTCTAATTTTCCGTCTAGTAACTTAATTAAATTTGTTCATTATTCGTTCTATAGTTGTTATATAAATATCATCTGAAGAATTTTCTACACATAAAATTGTATCATTCACAGAGATAGTTGATAACTTCCATTTTTTTCTTGTCCAATGAATTTGGCTAGGACTCCTAGTACTGTACTGAGTAGAAATAATAAACATGGGAAACCTTGTCTCCTGTTTCCCAATTAAAATTTTTTTGTTTTACATGTAGAATATCAAATCAAATATGAACCGTTGTCACCTCCCTATATTTTGTACCCAGTGACCATCAAGCTGACGTAGTATGTCCTTGAGGTAGAACTGCTGATGTAGTGTGTCCTTGGGGTAGAGGTGCCTCACTGGGAAGTTTAGTAAAACAAATGTTAAGGTTGGGTGTGGTAGTACATGCCTATAACTCCAGCACTCAGGAGGCAGAGGTAAGTGGATCTCTGTGAGTTTGAAGCAGCCTGATCTACAAAGTGAGTACAGGACAGACAAGGCTACACAGAGAGACCCTGTGTGCAAAAACAAAAATAAATAGGTAGATAGATAGATAGATAGATAGATAGATAGATAGATAGATAGAATAGATGTTCTGCTAGGTACTTCAACTCTTCAGAGCATCATTCAAGCCAGCAGCACAGTAAAATGTATGTTGAGATATTACTCAAATACAGTGGTGTGTGTGTGTGTGTGTGTGTGTGTGTGTGTGTGTGTTGGTGTTGTTCTTGCTTCACATGCCATAATTGAGGCAAAAATAATGCTCTAAATCTGGGCAGAAGCAATAGAGATTATGGAGCGCTCTTGAATACAAACTAAAGTGTTTGTTGAGGAAGTTGCTGAAGAAACTGAAGATGACTCCAAGATTCTTATGCTTGGGGACTGAACAAAACAGAAACTTTCCCTGACATTCCTCACTTCATTACACATTTCTTCATTTAAAATTAATAAGTCTGTTTGAACATGTGCTCTCTCTCTTTCACACACACACACACACACACACACACACACACACACACACAGCCACACACCCCACACAAAACAAAACAAAACAGAAATAGTATCAAAAATCAGAAGAAATGTACACAGATGCAAAGACAAACAGATTAATACATATAAAAAATTCATTAAACCAAAATTAGAAGTCATCATATATAAACAAAAGACCTATAAGGTTAAAAAAAAGTCTAATCAAATCAGAGAAAGACTTGACAGAATGAGTCAAAAATAGGATACGCCCACCTGTCTCAAGAACAGACAGGAAAGAGAAGCTACTAAAGATTAGTGCATGGCAAATTAGAGAGTAGAGCACACAACAGGAGTACATGGAGACAATACAGTAGGGTTCGGGAGGAAAGTTCAGTTGATGGCAGTTGAGTTTGGTTCTGTTCAGTTCGTGCAGTCAGTGCAGTTCAGCTCATGGAGTTCAGAAGCAGTTTTTTCAAGCACAGCACTTCAGTCAAAATCTGAGAGAAGTCAGATTGAATCAGTCAGCTTGAAGAAGAGTTTGAGCCAAAATGGCTGAGTTGAACCAGCCAGCCAGAGTTTAGAAAGAGCTGGAACTCTGGCTCCCCACATTTGACTATGTCCCCTGGATGGGGAGGCCTGGCGGCACTCAGAGGAAGGACAGCAGGTTACCAAGAAGAGACTTGATACCCTATGAGCATATACAGGGGGAGGAGGTGCCCTTCAGTCACAGTCATAGGGGAGGGGAGTAAGGGGGAAATGGGAGGGAGGGAAGAATGGGAGGATACAAGGGATGGGATAACCATTGAGATGTAATATGAATAAATTAATAAAATATAAAAAATGGGAAAAAATTTTTTAAAAAAGAGCTGGAAAGGCAGCATTTACAGGCATGCATACCTCTATCTCAGAAAAATTAAAAAAAAAAACATCTTTTTAAAGGGAGAGGAAGAGATGTAATCTATAGGTCTTGGACTTTTATTGTCTTGTTTTTTGTAACTGATCAGTGTGATAAATTAATTATAAAATAATGTTTACTGTATAGTACTGTTTGATTCATTCTCTTTTAGTCATATCTCTAATACCTGCATTCTGCTTGTAGAATGTATCTCTCAAAAACTGAAAAAGAGGAAGCCATACATCTTACAATTATATATAATTTCTAGTAGTTTTGTATAATGAACTGCTGCTACTAATTTTGTGAATTTGTGGATACTTTTATTCAAAATTTATCATTTTGATATAAAATTATGCATACATGAAACTTTCTTATTCCTTGCTACACATTTTGTCTCAAATACTTTGAAAAACCTACATTTTTGTTTATATTTGCCTGAAATAGTTTTGCTCTCATATTATTTTTAACTTTGGCAACTTGTTCCATGCTTCTTTTAAATAAACAGCATCTGTTCATCTCTTACATTATGATCTAATTTGGTGCTTTTTCTTAGTTAATGTGAATCAAACAATTCACAATTTATTATAACTGGTTGGTATATTTGGTTTCTTCTCTGGTAATTTTTTTATTGTTTCTACTTTTAGTCCTGATTTTTTCCTCATTTTTTGATTAGTCTTATGGCTTTTAATAACCATTCTTTTTCTTCCCTCTTTTCTTCTAGTTATTTATAATGCATATACATTCATTATTTTGTGCTTGTTATTTTATCTTTAAAAATTATGAGGACCATGAATAAAACAATATGTATTAGCTACCACTATGTAAGATAAAACAATAATTATTTACATACCCAACATTTTCTCAAACATATATATGTATATTTACATATATATATAAAACTGGGGGTGTATTTCAGTGTTTACTTGGTATGCCCAAAGCCTTGTGTATGATCTACTGCACTGTAAACTGCAATGAATCAATTAATCGATGTACCTTTATTGTATACAAAGTTTGGAGAAACATTTTCCTGCTATTATTTAGTTACATTGGCAAAGATTTGGCTTTAGCCCCGTAGTTTAGCAGTCTCTATGATAAATCTATAATTGACTTTTTCCATTATGACTTAACTATTGAAAATAACATATTTTTTGTTTTGGGGGATTTTTTATTTGTTTGTTTGCTTGTTTTTTGAGATATGATTTCTCTGTGTACCCTTGACTGTCTGGACTCACTTTGTAGACCAGGCTGGCCTCAAACTCACATTGATCCACTTGCCTCTGCCTCCAGAGTGCTGGGATTAATGGCGTGTGCCACAACACCCGGCTTGCAAAAAACATATTTTAAATACATGGGTTTATTTTATTCTCTAAGGATTTCATTCACATTTGTGATTTATTTTGATCATATTCAGCCCCAGTCCCTCCTCCAATGCCTCCCAGGTCCTCTCCCCTACAACCCCTCCTCAACTTCACATACATTCTTTATTTTTATAACCCTCTACTACCTCTCTTACTTCTCTCTCTCTCTCTCTCTCTCTCTCTCTCTCTCTCTCTCTCTCTCTCTCTCTCTCTCTCTCTCTCTCTCTGTGTGTGTGTGTGTGTGTGTGTGTCCATCCATTGAGGCATTGTCATCTTACTAGACACTACACCTCCGAGGGACTGAACCTCCGCTAGCAATTATCAACCATCCATAGTTCCTAAGCAAGGTGTAGGAGCTGGTGAATTTCTTCCACTCAAGGCTAAAATGCTGAAGGCTTGGCTTTGTGTAGTCAACCACAATTGCTGTGAATACATGATTTATATGAATATGTTCTATACATGAATTCTGTCATGTGTAGTAGATGCTGCTCTAGCCCAGTCCTCCCAAACGTTTTTTGTTTTTTGTCCCCTTTTCCATAATGTTTGTTGAGCCTTGATGGGAAGACTTCTCTCTTTCTTGATACTATTTCTGTTTTGTTTTGTTTTGTTTTGTTTTGTGTGTGTGTGTGTGTGTGTGTGTGTGTGTGTGTGTGAAAGAGAGAGAGCACATGTTCAAACAGACTTATTAATTTTAAATGAAGAAATGTGTAATGAAGTGAGGAATATCAGGGAAAGTTTCTGTTTTGTTCAGTCCCCAAGCATAAGAATCTTGGAGTCATCTTCAGTTTCTTCAGCAACTTCCTCAACAAACACTTTAGTTTGTATTCAAGAGCGCTACATACCATCTCTCCATAATCTCTATTGCTTCTGCCCAGATTTAGAGCATTATTTTTGCCTCAATTATGGCATGTGAAGCAAGAACAACAACAACACACACACACACACACACACACACCACTGTATTTGAGTAATATCTCAACATACATTTTACTGTGCTGCTGGCTTGAATGATGCTCTGAAGAGTTGAAGTACCTAGCAGAACATCTATTCTATCTATCTATCTATCTATCTATCTATCTATCTATCTATCTATTTATTTATTTATTTATTTTTGTTTTTGCACACAGGGTCTCTCTGTGTAGCCTTGTCTGTCCTGTACTCACTTTGTAGGTCAGGCTGGCTTCAAACTCACAGAGATCCACTTGCCTCTGCCTCCTGAGTGCTGGAATTATAGGCATGTGCTACCACACCCAACCTTAACATTTGTTTTACTAAACTTCCCAGTGAGGCACCTCTACCCCAAGGACACACTACATCAGCAGTTCTACCTCAAGGACATACTACGTCAGCTTGATGGTCACTGGATACAAAATATAGGGAGGTGACAACGGTTCATATTTGATTTGATATTCTACATGTAAAACAAAAAAATTTTAATTGGGAAACAGGAGACAAGGTTTCCCATGTTTATTATTTCTACTCAGTACAGTACTAGGAGTCCTAGCCAAATTCATTGGACAAGAAAAAAAATGGAAGTTATCAACTATCTCTGTGAATGATACAATTTTATGTGTAGAAAATTCTTCAGATGACATTTATATAACAACTATAGAACTAATAATGAACAAATTTAATTAAGTTACTAGACGGAAAATTAGAATATGAAAATCAGCAATTATTATGTATGAACAATGGTTTATCTGACAAAGATAAAATCACCTGACAACGATATTTAAGATCAAGTAAAATATTTAGGAACAAAGATAAGGAGGGAGATGAAATATTACTGCCATGGAAAGTATAAACATGGATAAGATATATTGAAGACACACATATGTAGGAAGATATTACTATTTCGATAATATTTTATATAAAAAAGTTTTAAATTCTAGAATTATATGGAATCACTAAACCAAAATAGACAAAGCAATCATGAACCGAAATAGCAAAGCTAGAACCATTATTGTGTGAATATATTTCATATACTATATAAAATACAGTGTATGAAAAATATATTTTCAATAAAAGAAAGAATCAAATAAAGCATAAAACTGCGGTAACCAAAACATCATGATACTGATATAAGCTCAGATACATTGACTAATGGAACAGAACAGAGAAACCAGACATAAATTCACATGTTTATTGTAACTAATTTTGGTAAAAGTGCCACAAAATAGAAAAGGACAATCCATTCAATAAACCACAGTTAGAAAACTGGTTATCTACATGCAGTGGGATGAAAGGGACCCTGTTGTTGTAAAACAGATTTACTTGAACAGTAAAATTGCTAAAATACAGCATACAGGAGAGCCGACAAAGGACCTGCCCAAGTAAGGATCTGCTTGGCTATGATGGCTAAGCACAGCAGAAAAGAAATTTAAAATAGATGAGCAGGATTACAAATGGCCAGAACGCTTCTGCATGGTAAGGCCAATGGACCACAGAGTGAAAAGACAACCTGTAGAATAGAAGAAAGCTTTTGCCAACCAGGCATCCATAAGGGGTTAATTCTGCAAATATGTAAGGAATTCAAACAACGTGACAGTAGGAAAATCAATAACACAATGGCACAATGAATAAAAGATACAAACATGTAAGAATGGCTACCTAAATTGATGTTTATTAAAATAATGTCTCTATTTTTGAATTAACAGTATTATTGTTGTTGTCATTGTTAGTTAATTCTACTGTAAACAATGAGCCAAACTTATTTCTTTTTTTTTTTTTGAAAAAAATTTATTATGTTTCTTTTCTAACATATATATTTAATCTATTAAACATAAGTAAAATAAATTACATACAGCAGGAAGAACCATGAGACAATCAGGAATTATATAAATGTTACATTCATAGTGATTTGGCCATTTTATATTTGGCGAACTTGAAGTAAACATCTTTCCAATCTTGTTGGGTCTAAATTTCTGAATGGAGATTAATATCTATCATATTTCATCTTTATTAAATTAAAACATCTATCTTGATCTAAAAACATCTTAACTCCTAACCTACTAAGCTTAAACTATTTGGTCTTCAAACCCATCAGAGACTTGAGAGGGGTTAAATTTAAATACCTGAGTGAACCCAGAGTGTGGGTTAGCAGCTTCCAAAACAGAAAAAAAAGGACTGAGAGAGTTCACTGTCCCAACACTCTCTATAATGTTGGAGCATCATCTTCAACCTTCTGGCCCAACATATCTGACAGACATATTTGTGAGGCAGGAACTGTTGAGAACTTGCTTACCCTGTCTTGACAGAGTTTGGCCATTGACTCTGCCTGTATCTAAACTTGCCCATTTTTAGGCAGAATTCTGTCTGTGGCAGAAACAAAGACATTTTGCCCAGTGGCTTGTTTGTCACATTTGAAGCCAACTCCATAAAGAGGTTCTTTGATGCTCACCATTTTGTTTGATGCGGGTTGGATATTGCCAGGAGTTAACTTGTCTTGTTGTCAGACAATCTTTAGAATAACAAAAAACATCTTTAAGTGCCATATTCTGTAGATCCTATGACTTTACTGAGCTAGCTGGAGAGCTAGCTCAGCCATTAAAGTCACCCTCTTATCTTTCAAAGGACACAATTTCAGTTCTCAAGTGGCCTTCTTATTCTTTTCAGAATTTGTAATTCTATCTTGTTTCTTTTATCTTGTTTATTCAGGGTCCTGCACATCACATTATTGAAAAGGTCAGGATGCATGTGGATGTCAGCTTTGTATTCACCGTCATTCAGCCTCCTTTGACTTTTCAACCCCCTTGGCCTTCCCCCGCGTGCGCAAAAGTTATCCTTCTTGCTTTCAATGCTTAAGGATTGTCTTTGCTCTTGAGCTCGTTGAACCCTCCTTATTTTGACAGAAATTCCTCTTAAACACTTTTCTACACGGATTGCTTATTCTCATTAAGTCCCTTATTTCTGTCTTTAATAAAGCGTGGCTCTCTTACACTGAGAAATGTGCACTTTCACTGAGTTTTGCTTTCCATCCTTAGTAGAAAACCTTCTGAACACGTTTGTTTCACATTATCCCTTTACCACTTTGTAGCCCATTCACCACTTATCCATTTTTTTTATCATAATCATAAATACACTTTGATATTAATGTTATAATATTTCATGTGTTCTGTAGTTCATGCTTCTTATTATTCCATTTTCTAAAAGCCTCAGCAAATTGTCAGTAACCTTCTGTACCCTATTTGGCATTTTTCCACTATGCTATATTCTTTCATGACTAAATTACGATTTGCACCACTATCCCAATCCATTTAATATGCATCTTGTCTCCATATGCCTCTAGAGCCAGACCCTGCTGAAAGCTATGTTTGCCTATAATTTTTCTTTCAACTGCAATGTTCTCTCACCTAGGCCAGCTTTGACAGCCTAGTATAAGTGCCACCTCAGCCAAGAAACCATGGGAATCCCTTTGTATTAATTTCCTTTCGTATTGGTGGGGGTAGGGGGTGGATATGACTAATGTAACTTAAAGAAAGGAGGATTTATTCTGGCTCATGATCTATCAGTGTGGGGGGTGGGCATGGCAACAGGACTTTGAAGCAGCTGGTCCCATTGCATCCATATTCAGGAGGCAAACAGATAACTGAGGATGCTCAGCTGCCCTCTGTCTCTTTGTTAAGTCTAGGACCTTAGCCCATGGGTAGTATCACCCTCATTTATTACCACTCTTTCCATGCAATTAACCCAATAGAAGCTCCCTCACAGCCATGCCCAGTGCTTTGTCTCCTAGTCCATCTAGATCCTATCGAGTTAATGGTCAACATAAATTATCACATCCCTCAGCGCCTGTAATCTTTGTAAAGCAGAAAGCAATATAGCTATAAGTCTTTTGTGTTGTTGTGGAGAGGGACAAACTATAAGAGCTGGTCTTGCTGTGGCCATGACATGTTTGGCAAAAATATCAGGTTCTTGATCTAAAAAAAAAAAAAATGAGTTGTATATCCCTCAGGACTAAAGTAAATGATAAATAAAATAGTGTATACAAAATCAGGCAGATACATAAAATAATTTACATAATGAAGATCTCATTTTGTAAAAATTTTGAAAATTATTAAGCCTTATTGATTCTGTCACTAAAAAAATTGTAGGCAGCCTTGTTTTGTGTTTCTTTATGCCATCAATGGATTCAGTATTACTGTACATTTTATATGATTATTGCGGCTACCTAGTTCACTAGATGGGTTAGTATTTGGTTCTCTTTTTAACTTCTATTTTAACTAGGAGATAAAACGTAGGATCAGGCACATGTAAGGCAGGAATTCTACCACTGAGACACCCTAACGCTAATTATCTAGGTTTTGAGTTCTTTGGAGGCAGATGGTATGTTGGAGTCTATTTGAAAGCTAATTATTTTCGAGACACGACTGTGTGCTATTTCCTGTTGAAGTATGAATCTGTATCATAGAAGCTTGCTGCATACCTACTGGTCACATGGATACAGCAACCTGAAGGCACCTGAGAGGTGCCCTGTGCCAGTAGAAAGGGGACCGGCAGGAGATTGAAACAGATGGCTGTCTGCTCAACCACAGTACTGTGCTCTGCCACTGATGCATATTTTCCTGCTTAAAACCTTCACATGAAAGGTACCATGGCATACTCTTTTTTCTTGGTTTCTTTTCACTCAGTGTAATGCTGTTTAAACATTTTTTTATATATAACTAGTTCATGACTTTTCTTTTTTATTATTATTAATTTATTCTTGTTACATCTCAATGGTTATCCCATCCCTTGTGTCCTCCCATTCTTCCCTCCCTCCCCTTTCCCCCTTATTCCCCTTCCCTATGACTCTTCCTGAGGGGGATTACCTCCCCCTGTATATGCTCATAGGGTATCAAGTCTTTTCTCGGTAACCTGCTGTCCTTCCTCAGAAACTGTGGTACATATACACTATGGAATACTACTCAGCTATTAAAAACAAGGAATTCCCGAAGTTTGTGGATAAATGGATTGAGCTAGAAATTATCATAATGAGTGAGTTAACCCAGAAGCAGAAAGACTTAAATGGTATATACTCACTTATATCTGCATACTAGCCCAAGGGGCATGTCCTACGAAAGCCTTCACTTACCAGGAAACTGGGACAGAGGGGAGGACATCCTATTGGGACTCTAGATGAGAGAAGCATGAGAGAATGGCAAAGTAGAAGGATCCAGAGGGTCCTAGATACCTACAAATGACTTTTCATTATTAAGTAGTGCCAAACTTTTTTTTTCACTTCCCTCCATCTTCTTTGGATGTCTATTTTATTTCCCCTTCTGCATGTGTGATTCAAGCATCCTTCCTTGGGCCCTCCTTGCTACTTAGCTTCTTTGGATAAGTGGATTGTAGCATGGTTATCTTGTATTTTGTGGCTAATATCCACTTATAAGTGAGTACTTACTATGTGTGTCTTTCTGGGTCAGGGATACTCTACTCAGGATGATATTTTCCAGTCCCATCCATTTGCCTGCAATTTCATGATGTCCTTGTTTTTAATAGCTGAGTAGTATTCCATTGTGTATATGTGTCACATTTTCTTTACCCATTTTTTGGGCTGTGGGACATATAGACTATTTCCTGTTTCTGGCTATTTCGAATAAAGCTGCTGTTATCAAAGTTGAGTAAGTGTCTTTGTGGTACGGTGGAACATCTTTTGTCAGCCTACAGAATGGGAAAAGGTCTTCACCAACCCTACATTTTCACCAACCCGACATCTTCACCCACCCTACATCCGAGAAAGAGCTAACATCCAAAATATATAAAGAACTCAAATTAAATGCCAACAAACTAATTAACCCAATTTTAAAAATGTAATACAGAGCTAAACAGAGAATTCTCAACAGAAGAATTTCTAATGGCTGAGAATCATTTAAAAAAATGTTTAATGTTCTTAGTCATCAGCAATATGCAAATCAAAATGACTCCAAGATTCCATCCTACACGTGTCAGAATGTCTAAGATGAAAAATTCAAGGGGCAATACATGCTGGTGAGGATGTGGAATAAGGGGAACACTCTTCCACTGCTGGTGGGAGTGCAAACCTGTACATGCACTGTGAAAATCAATCTGGAGCTTTCTCAGAAAATTGGGAATAGCTCTACCTCAAGACCCAGATATATACCACACCTGGGCATATACCCAACTGTCCCATTTTTAATAGCTATCAGTTATCAATAGTGGTGGGACTTCTTGTCCATCTACTCTCTCCATGCTGAGATTTGGTCTGGCTTAAGCATGTGCAGGTCTTGTGTATTCTATCATAACTGCTTTGAATTCATAGATATAGCTGCCCTGATGCATCCAAAAGATGCTGTTTCCTTGTTGTCACCCATTACAAATAGCTCTTCAACAAAGATCACTGAGCCTTGGGAGGGGGAGTTGCAATATAAATAGCTCATATAGGGCTAAGCATTCTTCAGTGTCTTTTCTCTGCACTTTGGCCAGCTATGAGTCTCTGTGTCAGGCACCACCTACTGCAAATTGCAGTTTTTCTATAAAAGACTGAGGTGTATTAATTTATGGGTATAATGATAGGTCCTTAGGAGTCAGGATAATACTATGTATCCTTAAAAATAAATTTTAGTAGGTTTTTTGCTAGAAGGCCATATGCTCTATCTAGCCATAGGTTCTAGGCCCAATAATGATCCTAGCTATGGATTCTATCTGATGGGCTGTAACTTAAATCTAATCAGAAAATGGGTGGTTGTTCCGATAATGTTCATGCTATTTTAATTTTTTATGTTTAGAAAATTTCATTCATGAATACCATATTTACATAGTTTCCAGGCTTCTCCCTGCCTCTAATGTTTTCTGGGCCCTCCTAACATCTTCTCAAAATCATCACCTTTTTTTGTTTCATTGCTATTACTAATATATGGTTTTATATGCATATATCTATATCTATATAGCCTACTGAGTCTATTTAGTGTACTTACATGTATATGTGTTTGGGATGACTATTTGGGATTGGATAACCTACTAGGGGACCTGAGTCTGAAGAAGACCAATTCTCTTTCCTCTCTCAGAAGCCATTAATTGTCTGTAGCTCTTCATCTAGGAGTTGGGCCTTGTGAGAATTCCCCCAACAACACTGGCATGTCAACTGATGTTGTCATTAAGTATCTCTTGGTTAGGCAAAACTTGGTTGAGATTTATTGGGTACAGCTTCTTCTTCTTATATTGGAAACACTAGAACATAGATCTTGGTCCTCTGGCTCTTGCAATCTTTCCATTCCTCTTCCGCAATGTTCCCTGAGCCTTAGCTGTTAGGTGTTGCATTGGGGATGATCTCTTGAGCATGATATTTGCTTTCTGTATTTTGATTTGTTGTAGGTTTATGTAATGGTCTTCTCCTACCAAAAGCAGTTTCTTTGATGAGGGGTGAAAGCCACACTTTCTGAAAGGATAAATATACAGAATGAATTTAGGAATTACACAGGATTGGGGAAGTGGACTTAGTAAGTTGAGTGACATCACAAGCCATCATTCATTGGCTCAGTTCCTGCAATAAAGTCCCTCCCTCCTGAGTGGACATTGAGTCCAATTATGTGGCTATGATTATCCCAAGTAGACAAAGGCCACTGTTGTAACTTTGGAGATGTCATATCATTATTGGTTATTGTGTTTTATAGGCTTTATAACTGGGAAGGACAACTGATTGCTTTTTTTTTTTTTTTTTTTTTTTTCCTTTTAGTAGCTTGCATATCACTAGATTGCATGAGAGGTAGTCCTTAGGCAGGAGGTTTTCAGGTCAGTTTCAGCTTGATTTCTCCAATTTCTGTGCCCAAAGGGTGTGATGCCTTCAGTAATAGTGTCTTACTTTCAAATTCAAGGAAGCAATCAAGGGCTACAGCCATAGCGCATATCATTTGGAGAGTCTATTGGACTCCCTTGACCAACAAACAACTCAAAAAAAAAAAAAAATTCCCATGGCTGATGCTGATATTTTGTTAGTATAAGGCTCCTGCAGGGATAATTATCACCGTAAGTGAAGCACTTTCATAGTGTGTGTGTGTGTGTGTGTGTGTGTCTAAGCAAATATAAAATAGCATGTTTTCCTATAGCTTTTCAAATATCCCTTATGTCATTTATTCCTCCTATCTGATCCTCAGTATTGTTCTCCCTACCTCCTCCCTTCTCACTTAAACTACCTTCACCATTTTTTATATTTCTTCCTTCATAGCACCTGTACCCTACTAACTGCTTCTCCAGAATTCTTTCACCCTGTCTCACAATGATATCTTTTTACTTTCCTAGTTTCTATGGTTACTCCAGTTTATATACTCACATCTGAAGACTTGGAGCTAGGGTCCACAAATAAGAGAGAACATGTAACATTTATCTTTCTAGATATGAATTGCTTCTTGGAACCTAATATTTTCTATTTCCATCCATTTACCTGAAAATCACATTTTTTTCTTTATAGAGCTGAATATGCTTCCATTGTGTATATGTACCACATATTCATTATCCATTCAAATTATTTTTAATAGAACCTTTACTACAGATCAAAACCTACCTATAAAATAAGTCTTGATCTATTTTAAAGATTATTTGACTACAATGGATTAAATTAGAGGCCAAGTACAAGAATATACATAGAAAAGGTGGTTTTAAAAACTAACCAATACATGTTAAAAATAAACAATTGATAGATTAAATAAGAAACAGTAAGATTTAGAAAACATGCTGTACTTAATGAGAATTAAAGCAGTTTGTTAAAAATCTATGTTGAATCCTTTAGTCAACATTGTCTCAGAAAGCGTTTAAACAAGTTTTTATTCTCTTTAGAAGGTATGAGGAAAAGATAGGCATAAAAAGCTTACAGGATACTGAAAAATACAGGAGTGATGCCCACATCAGCTCATGTCTCCATCTTCTAGCACATATAATGAAGTCAGGAGGCCTTGACTAACCCAATAGATAAGTGCAAGTAAACATTTTAAAAATAAATTTTAGAACAGGATTTTCCTGGAATTCCCCATAGCACAGTGTACAATGTCATCACTTTGATCTACTGAAATGTTTGTGTTAATTATCTAATAAGTATTTAATACTGACAGAGATCATGGTAAAAGAAAATGTAAGATGGTGATTAGAGGGGTGAGTAGGAAGCCTAGGAGAATTCTGGGATCTGTTATGAGAGATGAGATAAAGCCATCTGCTTCTAGTTTAATCCATAATGACCATATGACACCTAACTAAGCGATCTGGTGGGGTCTCATCAAACAACAGCATCAGGAAACCCATTGTTTTCATTAGCTTTGACTGGTGCCAACAGAAAAAAAGCTGTGCAAGATCATAAAGAGAGGCATGGCTCTAATTCCAAAGCTGTTGTACGTTCTAATTTGCAAAGTCTTCCATTTGAAAAATATTTTCTTTATGGAACTCCATCCACTTCCCTCCCTGGCTCCCTTTTATGAGAAACCAGAAGGAAATTGGTTTGCAGTTTGTGATCATGACTTGAACTTTTCAAAAAAAGGTGTGAGTCATCCCTTGCTCTTTGATAATTTCCAAATGACAAGGCTTTGCTTTTATGGATCAGTTCTAGCTTTTAGTTATTTCAGTATATTTTGCTTGGATGAGAGTAGAAAAATTAAAAAGGAAATGTCATTTATGAGTATGAGCCTGTTAAGAAATTTGGAGAAGGGCAAGGGTCACTTTTTGGGGACAGAATGATGTTTTTTCCTGAGGCTTAAGCCATTTTTTTATTCTCCAACATGTTTTTTTTTCCTTTCTTCCTTTTAAAGATATCTGCTATACATTTAGATGGGACTCCCATAAATCTAACAAGGGCTTGCTGTACCTGTGAACCCAGGTAAAGATGGTATTCAAAAACTAGTAATTGTGTGAATTCTAACTATATTTTAAGAATTGATATATGTGGAATTGCATCTGAAAATTTTAAATATGGAATGCAGAAGATGACTTTTGTTTTTAGGTACCCACCCTCCATTCATTGCTTTGGGCAAAACCTGACTAGTAATGTTAAAGGAAAAGAATAAAAAAACGAATTCTCAAATGCTTTGCTCTTCCAAAAAAAATTGCTCTTCTTCTAATAGTCTGAATTTATTCCGGCAGCAGCCTTATGGAGCTAGCCAAGACCAATGTTAACTCTCTTTTTTTATAAATGTGTTCACTTTATATCCTGATTGTAGCCCCCTCTCTCATTGCCTCTGATCCCATGGTTCCATTCCCTACACCTCCTCCCTTCTTCTCACACACTGATCACGTGTCCCTGGCAGGGGAGGCCTTGCCAGGCCACAGAAGAAGAGGATACAGGCAGTCCAATGTTAATTCTTATTAAGGGAGAAGTAGAAGAAACAAAATGTAACCATGGCAAGCATGACAAGCTATTCCTTCCATCCTATTTGAGGAGCTGAGGCAGGAGAATTACAACAAGTTTTAGGTCAACCTACACTATGGAGTTGTATTCCAGGCTAGAATGTGTGGCAGACCTTTGAAGGAAGGTTCAGGGTACCTGCCAGCACATAGAATAGTAGTTCCAACCATGTCCTGACGTGGTCAACATTCTTTTTATTCCAGAAAGCAGGCAACCAAATTGTGTGTTAGTACTTGTTTGGCAGCTAGAGTTTTTATTGTTTCTGTCATCTATTCTGAAAGCTGCATCATGGATAAAAATAATATCCATTCTCCCTTTAAGATGTTGACAGTTTTAGGGAAAGACAATGCTTTGTCTGTGTTTCCAATGTGTGCTATTTCTAAGCTAAATTTGGCTGCCGTGTTTCCCATATCTGTAAAGCTGGTCCTGGATGCTGGCCCAGGCAGCCATACAGGTTTGGTTTTTTCCCTGTAGTCCTGGGCAAGGATATCCTGCACCAGCATCTCCTGCGCTTAACTTGAAGCTGAGGCTTCTGAACGCCAGTGATTTTTCCTTTATTTGTGGCTGGATTGCTGGTTTTCAGGGTCTGGCTTGCGCTCTGATCTTGACATTTATGTCACAGGTGTCACTGGTGAAAGTGCTGTGAAACCAGATGGCGGGCCTTCCCGAGGTTGGCAGCATCTGCTATTGTCCTTGCTGTCACTGCTACCTGTTCTACTTTCTGCTTCCTGCTCTTGCGTTACTGCCTTGTGTTGTCATTCCACTTGTTTAGGGCTATTTTCCTTCCTTCAGGCCTTTCCAACCACGAGCAGTTTTTTCAATAAGTTCATAGAGCGTTCACTCTGCCTAGAACTCTCTCATCCCGGAAGACTCCCAGCAAAGCTGGCTTCCTCACCTTTCTCCTTAAGCCACAATCGTTCAGCAAGAAGCTTCCTGACCATCCTACTTAAAATTGGAACCTGCTCTCTTCATCTTCACTGTAAGATTGTTCTCTTATCCTACATTATTTTTTCTAAGGCAATTATCAATTGCTGCATTCTATATTTAATTCATATATATGTTACCTATATATCTTAATTTAGTTATATAGGATATAAGCCCCCACAAAGGCAGGATTTTGAGTGATTAGCTCAATGTTCAGTGCTGAGCCAAAGTAGTCGGGAGAATGATAATCCTGTGTAGATGGTTAAAATGTTTATTGCCTGGCTCACAGGAAACCTGGGTTGGATTCACAGCAACAGCAAATAAAATATTAAAGTATGATAAAATAGAAACTTTTCAACAATTAACTGGGTTATTAATACTGTGAATGTATAAGATGTTTGTTTTACATTTGGTTTTATTCAGATGCTCAGCACTATGCTGCATGCGTAAAAGCCTCAAGAGGTACAGAGGGCAAACGAATATGCACAGCATCTGGTATTTTATGGGCATCATCTGTCTCCTTCAGCCCTGGAAACAGCCCAAATACTTTCATCAAAGAGCCACAACCTGCAAACAGCAGAAGAAAGATGAAAACAGTTGGGTCTGCATTGAAGTTATTGTCTTTGTCTAGAGCATAGTTCTCCCAAGTAGCAGGAAGAAAAACAAGTTATTCTGCATGAAAGACACAGCACAGGCACAGCTGGAGACTGCGTGCGGAAAGCACACATGAGCCTTCTACAGAGAAAAGCACCAACTGCAGAGGGAGCCATGTCAAAGTTTCTAAAGCTACAGCACTCATAACTAGGAGGCTACATCTCCAAAATCATTAATTCTGGCATACTTACTGAAAATACATACTTACATACTAGTCAACAGAGTAAAAAAAAAAAAAAAAAAAAAAAGCTGAAAACGATACAAGTGGATCCCATGACATTGCTCTTGAATGCTTTTCACAATGTACCCCTAATTAATTACATTTTAAAGTGAACCAGATTTACTGATAAAATACTTCTTTACTTTGTCTTCTCCTCTAACACCTTTAGCTCTAGCTACACAGATGCAGACTGGAGTTCATTTTTAATTCAACACCATGTATTTATGAAGACTTCACATGATGCACAAGGATGCACACATCACTAGACACTAGAATTTCCTCACCAAGCCTGCACTAGTCATCTCCTCTGGATATGGGAGTATAAGTGTGTGGTACTCCCCACTGATCAGGAGGATGACACGTTCTGTGGTGGTTACCTCAAGAAGCTGACTGAGGTCCTATTCAGACTTTGCATAAAGATCTTAACAATTATACAATTGTATTTTCCTTTTTATTTAATAAGAGACAACTTGTTGATAAATTATAGAATCTAGAAGTTGAAAATTTGTGAATAAATTATATATTTATACATATACATATTATAACTAAGTACGTATTGCCAAGTATCCTAATAATAGTATCTGCTTTGTCTCAATAAGGTTGATAATTCTTAAATATTTTAAAATGTTCAGTTTTCTTGTGTAAGTATGAGGATTTGACAATTATTATCTATATTTATTTTTTCTTTTATTGAAAACGGATATTTTACATACAATTTATTCTGATTACAGTTTCTTCTTCCCATAGTTTTCCTAGGTACTCTTAACTTCCTCTCCCATACAAATCCATACCCTTTCTGTCTCTTGTTAGAAAACAAACAAACTTCCAAGGAATAAAATAAAATAAATAAATAAACAAACAGATCAGAAAATGACAACTAAACAAGAAAATGGCCAAAGACAAAGCACAAGAAAAGCATGTAGATGCAGAGGCAAACAAGAATCCCATAAAAACCCAGAGCTACAAGCCTTGTGCAAAGGACCTGTAATGTTTTTACAAATTGCCCTGACTTAACATTATGAGATACGGAAACTCCAAAGATGCCATTTAGTTTATTTTGTGTTGGCCATCTACTGCTGGATATGGTGCATACCCTTATGAGTGGTATGTTATATTTATTAAAAATAAACCTAAAGAATAACACAATTTCAGGGTTTGTGCAAACATCAATTCTTCAATCAGATAACTTCTAAAGTAGAGGCGATTTGGGGACTTTGTAAGAGAGCTTAGAGCAAATCCAAGGAAATATTTCTTCAAATGCAGCTGTTGGGCCCTGATAGACAGTCCACCTTACTTAACTGCAATGCTTAGTGCTTCTGATTGATTACCAGTGGGCTTCATTTTCCACTAACAACAGCAATTAGAAGGAAAGGTTGCAGTTGTACTTTGTGTTTTCAAATCAAGGTGGATACTATCACTTGTAAGGACCAATGGCCTTTGATCTATTTTAGGGTAATGAGTAATTTTTTTTCCAGTCAATATTAAGCTTCCATCTGCCCACAGAATTACACCTGGCTGTTGCACCCCAAATTCCCTTATGAAGTGTTGATAGCAGTGTTTCTGAGATCTCTTGCTATTTGATTATTCCTTTGAGTGTTCGTTGTGTGCAAGTTATTGAGTTATATACTGGAAGAGCTACAAGGCAGAAGTTAGCTCCCTTCTCAGTTCTGTAACTTGAGTATGACTGAAGAGATATCAGGCATGGAAAGGAGAGCTAAGATAACTTTTAAAAAGAGAATAAAGTCGAGGTTTAATTACACTTAAACATCTAAATTTTGGAACAGCTTAAGGTACTTATGGATTCTTTGCTTGTCTGGTTGGTTGGCTTCTTTTGAGATAGACTCTGTAGCCCAAACTGGCCAGAGACTCAATGTGTAACCCAAACCAGCCTTGATCTTGTGACAATTTTCCTATCTCAGCCTTCCAAGTGCTGAGATGAAAAGCATAGGCCACCTCCCCCTGTGCATAGTCTTGTTTTAAAATAGATTCCACTAGAGCTGGATATAAAGTGGATGGAGGAGGAACAGACCGGTGGATGGTGACCAACTGCTTACTCTGCAGTACTGGTAACTGATATTATGTTTCTACGCTTGGTGTTCCAAGGAAGAAGAGAGGAGATAGGTGGGGATGATGTCACACATCCGGTTGACATAATGCGATGGAGCAGTGTAAAGAAGTGTGAGATAGGAAGGTTGACACCATAAACTCGAGCACAAGAGATGGCGCTTCTAAAAGAAATAGGAAAAATAATCTGCTTTGATGAAAATATATGTCTATGTCTGCTGAGCACTCAGAGCATTATAGAACTTGTACCCTAGAAGGTACCCATTACAGCTACTTATCTATGTACTTGGTTCCCACTAGAGGCTAAAGATGGTCATAAGACTAGGTGATGTAGAAACAAAAGAAAAAATAAACAATCCTCTTCTCATTTTGACGTCACATTGCTCTACTCAATCCAGGACCACCATGATCCTTTCTATTTCTTCCTGTGATCTCCTGCCTTTCTACAGGACAATGGTTTTGTGAATGCTGCAGCTGTGTCTCTTTTCAGTGGACCGCCTTTTGATTATTTGAATTTCTGCTCTTACTCCATCGGGATGCTGAAAGTACCTGAGGGTTTCTATTTCTTACATAGTTAACAAGTGACTGACTATGACAGTTTCCTGAACGGTTCTAGCAGGGTTTGTAAGTCCCACGTTTGGTTGGCTTCCTCTTCATCCAGCCCTGCAACTCCATGTCATACCTTACTGTCTCATCTCTGGGAGACTTTCTTAACCCAGCTCAGTATCTGTTTCTGGAGTAATTGATTTTAGATGTGAACTTTGCAATAGAATTGACAGAGACAGATACTATAAGCAATTCAACTACATATATAATAGTAACAGATGAAAGAATAGAAGGAAATAAGGAAGAAGATGCTGTCGTAATGTACACTTGAATGTGTACAGAAGGTTTGCAATTTTAGACAGTATGGTTGGAGAAAAATAACTCAAGGAAAATTTAAGCAAAGATTATGACATATGAGGAAAGCAAGCAAGTGATTCTGTGTGTGTGTGCGTACGCGCACAGGCACACACAGGGAAAAAGAAAAGCAGCTTATGTGAATAAACTGAGGTCATGTCTTGAGTACTTGAGAGCAGTGACCATGTAGGACAGTACAGGGAAAGGGAAAAAAAAAAGATCAGAGAAGATGATAATGATAGTGGGTAGACCAGCACAGGTTCTATACCTACTTTGGTTTTCCCTAAGAAAGTGGAATTTCACTTCAGAAGTTTTAGCAAACAATGACTCCATTTGTCTTGCATTTTAAAGTAAGCTGGCTTCTACACTCATGAGGCAAAGAATAAATCAGAGAGAAGAGTTGGCTGAGAGATCTATCAGGGCTGGATTGGCAGGGAGTCTTACAGACCTCCATGTCACAATCCATACCCCTGTCCCTGGTATCCCAAACTGTTCAGCCTCCTTGTTCTCACTTTTTCCTGATGATTACTGTCACCCTCCATGGAGAACACCAAGTTGCAGATAGGATGAAATTTACATTCTGGCACTAACTTTGGTGGGACTCTAGGGAGGGGAGGTGCACAATTGTAGGCCAAGGTGTGCAAATTTAACTTTTATTCACCTGATGGTGATTGTTGTGTTGGAGGCTTAGTGACTCAGTTGGCTAACCAAGGTCTAGCCCTGAAAGCTTCTAGCCTCCATATAATCTAATCTTAGGTCTAGAATGCTTTCAGCCTCTGAGACTTACTGTCGAAGAAGTTCATCCTTTCTAACCTTTCTGAACTCTGGATGGTCTATCTTTCCTCTCTGTTCTCCTGAAAGTTGGTCATATCCTATTCTGTCAAATCTTTCTCTGACTGATCACTCTGTCCACCTCTCAGTTGGCCATCCACCATGGGTACTTCCTTCTACAAACTAACTTTACCTTTCTTGCTTAGGATTAAAGGTATGTACTAAGAGGTGTGTCTGTATTACAGCCAGAGGGATTAAAAGTGCGTACTAAGGGCATGTTTGTATTCTAGCCAGAGTAGCCACGTTACTGGGTTAAAATCCCTGTACAAAGATGCAATCAAGAGGGTACTCCAATGCCAAGGCAAGCAAGACACATCAGGTGTGCTCAGAGGTAGAGGCTGCAATCTACTAGAGGGGCCATTCTACCACAACAGTAGTTAGAGGACAGGCCACACAGGGAGAGTAAATTGAATTCTTTGAGAGACAAAGGATACACAAGCCGGTGTGAAACATAGGATCCTGTGTAGCTCAATCCTTGCTCTGTATCTTCATCCTTTAATTACTTTAGCCTTAAACAGCAAATACAAACCAGAAGATCAAGAGAGATCATATGCCTGTGTGTGTGTGTGTGTGTGTGTGTGTGTGTGTGTGTGTGTGTATGTGTGTACACATGTAGGAGTTGCTATCACCTCTGTGTGCATTTATGGAAGTCAGGAATAAACTTTAGGCATCTTCCTCTATCGCCCTCTACTTTATTTTGGAGAGCAGGGTCTCTCAGTGAGCCTGGATCATTGAATTTTTGCTGGATTGCCTCTCTTCCACATCTTCTAAATACACTGATCTCAGCCTCCCAATGTTCGGTTTACAGAAGGTACCACAATGACCCACTTTTACGTGGGTTCTGAGACTCTGAACCCAGCACTTTACTCACTAATGTATCTCTCTAGCCTGGAATATCTCCCTTTATAATTTACTTTTTCAGGAAAATTGTGCATAAAGTGATAATTTTACAAATTGGCTTGTATTTCTCTGAGTTCATCAGATAAACAACTGATAAATAGTTCTGTTAAATAAAAACAAAATATATGAAAAATATAAAAATAATAAAAATGAATGCTTAGCTTTAATAAAACACAGCCATATAATGTGAACACAAAGAACTGAAAATAAATTTGTTTGATATCAGAATACATCTAGTATTAAGAAGAAAAAAATGACAATTTTTCTAGTGGTACATACTGTACTTTGGTTTTTCCTATTGTATTATACTCTCTTCCCAACCTAGCACAGAAAACATGAAAGTCTGCTTGTCCAGAACTTTCCCCCCTCTGGGGGGAAATTGTTAGTTACAGCAATGGGCTGGATTAAGGCTGAATAAAGAGAAGGAAAGCACAAAACCTCAGCAGGAAACCACTAAACAGCACAGGACAGGCTCAAGCCTCACGACTGACTAAAGACCTTAAGAAAAAAAAAAAAAAAAAACTTCAAATAAGATTTAACAAATGTTATCTAAGTTTGTGCATATATTATTCAAATATACTGAAGAAATCTAAGTCACTGTTTTAAAAGATGACTTAAAAGGCACTATGAGAAATCCATGTTTCTCAGACTTTCTTAACCTTCTTCACCCTGGCAAGCCAAAGTCTCTAGGATTGTAAGTTATCCCAAGCTATTAATTATAAATTACTGCATGATTACATCCTTATCTACAGAAAGTAATAACAGTTCTTTTCTTGCTGTGTATTTATCTTTACAGTACTTGTATTGTGTAAGTCAACCCTCATGCAATAGTTATTACACAGCTTCGCTTTTTATAACTGTCGGTTTATGTAAGTAATAAGGTATCATCTATATTTATATTATTATACATAGCAACATAGCTTAATTTACATTTTATTGAATCTTTGTTCTTTTGTATGTGTGCGTTTGTGTGTTTATATGCATATAGATAACGTCTGTGTGTGTGCAGATGCACATGTTGTGTGCAGATTCATGTGCACTTGTGTGTGGAGAGAAGAGGAGGACTTTGGCTGTTGAGCCCCAAGTGCCTTTCATTTTGTGTTCTTTCTGAGACCTGGTCTCTGAATGACCCGGAGCTTGATTAATAAGCTCTGCTGGCTTTCCAGGAAGCCCTGCCTTTACCTTCCCAGCAGGGAGATAGCAAGCAAGCAGTACTGTGCCTAGACCATCTCACCAGCCTTTCATGTCCTTCTTCTTTTTTCTTTTTCTTTTTTTTTTAAATAATTTAGAAACTCAAATAAAAGAAATCATTGAAAGAGAAGCAATATAGCATTGACACCAGAATTTAAAAATACAATGTCTAATGTTTTTCTTCTTTCTCTAAGTTCTTCATATATTATGTCTCCAGTTTTTATGAGCCTTTCAAAAATAATGTGTTGCCTTTAAAGTTATTACAAAGTCTTCTGCATGAACAATGATACAAATGAATATAGTTTTAAATCTTCAGGCAACTGAGTATATATTCTGATATTGATATTATGACTTGCCAAATATTCAGGCATTGAAATTTGACTGCTAATATATTACTAAAGTACATATTTATATTAATATAGCACTTATCATACTAATCAAAATTCTGTTTTTTAAAGATTTGTTTTATCTTTATTTGTGTGCGTATGTGCATTATTGCATTGTTGTTGTTGTTTCTTATTACACTTGAGTTGGTGAGGTTGGCAGTCTAGACTTTGTGTAAGACCTATCACAAAAAGAACCTCTAGAAGTTGCCACTCACTATGGAACTCAGAGCTAAAGAATACAGTTTAACTCTAAGCTGATGACATCAGTGGAGGTCCTGACTCATCCTATACTTAAAGTTAGCTTTAGAAAATAAACTACAAACCAACAAATTCCTTTCTTTTCTTTTTTTCTTTTTTAAATTTCTTTTTGCTACAACCAGTTTGAGTCACTTTTTCGGTGAGTAAAATACTATTTCTGGCTAGCTTTTCCCCTTCTTCATTTCAAAACATATAATCTCTACGAAAAACAAGACCAGAGATTCACCAATCTGTACCTTGGTAGATTAAGCTGCTTCTCAATGAGGTTACACAATGCCTGGTTTAAGAAGGTGCACCATCCATCAGGGTGGAGAAGGTGTGATGGCAGGAGGTGGCAGGAGCAAGAGGCAACAGGGGACACGGCGACTGCAGTCAGAAAGCAGAAAAATCTGCTTCTTAACTGGCTTTCTCCTTTGTTTATTTGTTTGATTGATTGGTTGGTTGGTTTTTTCCATTCTGTTCAATCTTGGACTCTACCCCATGGAACAGGACCTGCAGTACCTAATATGCCTTCTCCTTGGTTTGAACCTCCCTGGAAACACCCTCCAAAAACATGCCCAAAAGTGTGTCTCCTCTGTGGTTCCAAATGCAGTCAATCAAGTTGCCAATAAAGACAAGCTTGTACCACTATCTAATCTTCCTTCCTTCCTTCCTCCTTCTTTCTTTCTTTCTTTCTTTCTTTCTTTCTTTCTTTCTTTCTTTCTTTCTTTCTTCATGATTTGTTCATTTAACATCCCAATTGCAACCCACTCCTTCCTTGCCTCTTAGTCCCACCCTCCCACCCACTTCCACTATACTCCACCCCCAGGTACCAACCCACCCTGGCACATCAAGTCCCATCAGGACTAAGTGCTTCCTCTTTCACTGAGGCAAGACAAGGGCGATCTGCTAGGGAAATGGGATCCAAAGGGAGGCAACAGAGTCCAAGACAGAGACAGCCCCTGCTTCAATTGTTAGGGGACCCACTTAAGGACCAAGCAACCCATCACTTCATTTGTGTAGGGAATGTAGGACCGGTCCATGCATGTTCTTTGGTTGGTAGTTCAGTCTCTGTGATTCCCCCCAAGGGCCTGGGATAGTTGGCTATGTAGGTCTTTCTTCTTGTGGTGTCCTTGACCCTTCCAGCTCCCTCAATCCTTCCCCCCAACACTTCCACACGAACCTTGAGTTCTGCCTAGGGTTTGGCTGTGAGCGTCTGCATTTGTTTCTATTTTCAGCTGGATGAAGCCTCTTAGATGACAGATATGCTAGCTTCCTGTCTGCAGGATAGCAGAATATCATTAATAGTGTCAAGGGTTGGCCCTCTCCCATGGGATGGGTCTCAAATTGGGCCAGTCATTGGTTGGGCATTCCCTTGATCTCTGTTCCATCTTTTATCTTTGCACATCTTGTGGGCAGGGCAAATTTTGGGTTGAGGGTTTTGTGGATGGGTTGATGTTCCCCTCCCTCCACCGGATGTCCTGCCTGGATACAGGATGTGGCCACTCCAGTCTCAGCCAGTCCCTTGCTGCTTAGAGTCTCTGCTATGGTCACCCCCATCCCAGGTCTCCAGCTTGTTCCTGAAATGCCCCAAAACCGATATCCCTTCTTGATCCCAGCCCCGTCACTCCCCATCCCTGCACTCCCCATACCTGGTCCCCTCATTGCCTTTCCCCCCTTTTCTCACCCAGCTGCCCCCTCCCTCTCCACTTCTGATGTCTATTTTATTTCCCTTTCTTAGTGGGATGCAAACATCCCCCCTTGAATCCTTCTTGTTACTTAGCCTCTCTGGGTCTGTGGGCTGTTGCATGGTTATCCTGTACTTTATGGATAATAACTTCTTATAAGTGAGTATATACCATGTGTGTCTTTCTGGGTCTAGGTTACCTTATTCAGGACAATCTTTTCTAGTTCCATCCATTTGCCTACAAATTTCATGATGTCCTTGTTTTTTTAATAGCTGAGTAGTATTCCATTGTGTAAATGTACCACCATTTCTTTATCCAGAAATTGAGGGACATCTGGGTTGTTTCCAGTTTCTGGCTCTGCTGCCTGGGTCCTCAGAAGGCAGGAGATATCTGGGTGAGGGTCTAACCTCCCACTCACTGATTTGTAGCTAATGTTTACTTTTGGCTTATGTTGCTTGAGTGTTTCTTTTCAGGACTGTGTAAAGGTTACAGATTTTTGTTGTCAGTCTTTGAGTCTGAATTGTGTTTATGTAACATCAGGAGACACTTTCCCATCTCAGTATGCCTATTCTCTTTTCAACAACAAGTCAGAAAATGGTTATTTGATAGAGTTCTGGGGAAAAGGGATAGAACAGCATTCATGTATCCCAGTGACTGGCACACAATAGTAGGTCATCCTTTCTTATTATGTTATTAGTATTGAGAACAAGCAAAATAAACTTTTTCTAAGTACTTCCATTTTGTTTTCAGATTCCAGTTAATCATGCAGAAAATCTAAGTTCAAGGTTCTGAGCCCTAGAGGAGCTGGGGACTTCTCAATATTTGAACAGCTTCTATTGTGAAGAAACAATTGTATGAGTTCAGACATCTCAAGGACAACTAGTAAGAAGTCAGTTATCTGAGTCCAGCCATTTCAAAAACAATTTCTCTATCTTGCTGACAGGGTCAACTAAGTTCATGTTTTCAGGTCCGGGAACATACTCCTATCCCAATTGATGGAAAGTCCCTTGCTCAACCTCTTACGTCAGAATTTGATTGGACAATGCTACAGCACACCCCACTTCCCCTTGATTTATGCTTTCATCCTTTAAATATGCTGTACAGCATCACTTCAAGGTTGCAGTTCAGCTCCTGAGTCTGTTCTGGAGCCCTAATAAATCAGCAGCAGTTTGATTACATTTTTTTCCCATCTGCATTGACCTGGTATTTGAGATATGTTGGATTTAAGCAGATCCCACAACAATTAGTTGAGAGTGCTGGCTACCGTCTAAATTACCCATCAGAAATATTTCTTTTCTGGTAGCTTTTCTTTTCTCTATGTATTTTTTTTTTCTTTTGGGCCTGTGTATGTGTATAATACAGTGATTCTCAACCTGTGGCTTGTTACCCACTTGGGGGTCTTATATCTGATATTCTGCATATCAGATATTTACATTGTGAGTCATAAGAGTAGCAAAATGGTATTTATCAAGTAGCAATGAAATAATTTTATGATTAGGGGGTCACTACAACATGAGGAACTGTATGAAAGGGTCACAGCATTAGGAGGGTTGAGAACCACTGGTATAGAGTATTTCAGAGTGTGCGTGTGCGTGTGTGTGCGTGTGTGTGTGTGTCTGTGTGTGTCTGTATGTGTGTGTGCATGTGTGTGCACACAAGCGTGTGTGTACATGTTTGTATGTTGGTGGAAAATGTATGTGGATGCATGTGCATGTGTGTAGAGGCCAGTGAATGATGCCTGGTGTCTTCCTTGACTGTTGTATGCTGTACTTATTTATCTGGGTCTCTCAGTTGGACCTGAGGGAAGTATTTTGGCAAGTCTACCCAACATGGCCTGGAGATTCACTATCTCTGCTTTTGTTAGCCCTGGGATTGCAGGTGGGCCATGGCATCAGCCTGTCCTTTTTATGAGCTGCTATGGATCCAAACTGAAGTCCCCATTTCTGTGTGGCAAGTGGTTTATCCAGAGTCATCTCTCCAGACCCTCGGTTTCTTTTTAATGACCTAGTCAGATTTTAAAAAAAAGAAAGAAAGAGAAAAAAGCTTTTTTTTTTTTTTTTCATTATTAGGTTAAACATTCTTTTGTAGAAAATTAACTTACATTGCTTACAACAGAGAGGAATGCTAAAGCTGCCTGTATCCATTAATGCAATTTCATTAATAGAATCAGTAATTTACTACAAGGGTTTAAATTTTTTAACCCTTGGCTATTTGCTTCTTTTTAACTTCTGAATTATTTATTTTGATTAAATGGCTTTCTGGCTTGGAAAATAAAAGGGATAAAAGGAAGCGTTGCCAGTCAGCAGAATGCGTCGCTGCAGCCCAACGCCTGAGTTCCTGACAGCTTGCAGACCCTCCGGGCTCCACCCCTGAACGCTTAAGGGCGCCTGCTGCGTACTCAGTGTTTTTCTAGGAAGGTGTTTTTCTTCACAGTTCCCAGCCCTCTAGTGGCAGTTATAAAAATGTCACTTTGTAGTCCCCACACAGGAAATGCCCGTTCTTACTTCAGTTACCAGAATCCTCTTACAGGAAGTTAGGTGTGGTCTTTAAAGGAGAATTTGAAAAAAAAAAAAATTTTTTTTTTTTTTTAAAGCATGATGGAATTTTAGCTGCAGTCTTCTTGCTTCCAGCCTGTCAACTCAGAACTCTGAGTGTAAAAGCTTCTGCAGGGGTAATGTGTTCCTGTTCTTAACTATGCTTGCTCTCATGAGGCTTCTCTACCTGTGCAGTAGAATCCTTGGGGGAAATCTACAGGGGACCACTTTCATTTTGAAGCTGCTGGCTGCATGTTTTAGCATGTCTGTCCCCCCTAGAACACCAGGCATGGGTACGGCAGTTTCCTCCTTTGAATTGTGAGGGCTATCTTGATGCCTGTGCCTACCGCTAGGCATGAGAGCCTCTGGGGAGGAGTGAGGAAGATGAGGGATGCTTTGGAGAGCCTGTGATGCTGACATGCTGACAGGGCATTCTGACAGCTGGTGCCTCAGAGGTTCTGGTCAACTGCATATATATATATATATATGCACAGCAACTTATGTTGTTCAGCGTTGCTTGCATTTTTATCAGGTGTGGACTGCAGAAATGAATTGGCAGCTTGTTCTTATCTTAAAAGAGGCGTCTCATATATCACAGTAGCAACTCATCTCTGTTGTGTACAGGTTTAAATGGATTTCTTTTTCTAAGAAAAAAAGAAAAAAATAGATTAAGTGATTTTTGAAGAGATGACTCTGGCATCAAAATTTTTGCTGTATTCTTTGAGTAGCACAGAAACTCCTCTAACTGGCTGAGGTCACATTTGCAGCCACAACTGTCAAGTTATCTACTTCAATAAAATATGGTTTGAACATCAGTCAAAGTCCACTTGTATGTCACCACAAAACACACGTCATAGGGACTAGGCTTAATAGAGAAACTGTGCTAGATTTACGGTTTTTTCAAGTCCAATTTCTGCAATGGATATTGGCACCACTCTGCTAGATTTTTGTGAGATGGGACTCTCACTTGGAAACATGGTATCTCTCTATGATGTTTCTTCTGGTCGTCCAAATTTGTTAATTTAAGAAGCAATTATACTAGTTGGCAGCAGGTTGCTAAGCCAGGAGGCCCAATCTCCAGACCTCTGATGTGAGTGACTTCCTGCCTGTGCTGGCAGGTGCGTGGTCCCTTCCTGTGCAGCCTGCCAGCAGTTCCAAAGACATCCTCAGCCCAGCACCTCCTGTTCCTCCTCACCTCGCCTTGCTCGTTACCTGTTTCCACAGCCTGGCCTTGCAGGAGGTCTTGAGCTCCTTCCCAGATGACACTGTTTTGAATAAACTCTTAAAGGTGCTAAATTTGGGCCAATGGAAAACTAGAAAAAGAAAATGGAGAGGGAGGGAGGAAGAGAGAGAGAGAGAGAGAGAGAGAGAGAAAGAGAGAGAGAGAGAGAGAGAGAGAGAGAGAGAGAGAGAGAGAGAGAGAGAGAGAGAGAGAGAGAGAAGCAAGATTCCGGCATAGCCCGGCTTCAACAATTTTGTGTGATTTTTCCTTCTCCTGTTTTGAATAATATATTTTCAGAAAGAATGCAGGGCGAATAAAAATGGCTCCCAAAGTATTCATACGAGTGAAACAGCAAGCATATAGCAATATACGCGGGATCTTTCTTTTGCAAGCTCTGACTAGGGTGTTTTCCCGCAAGTAGCACGATCACCTAAAACATTTCAGGAGTGGGAGAACAGATTACCTCATACACACCTACTGGATGTGAGAGAAAGCTCTCCATGCAGGCAAATGAATGCGTGGATGAGAGCTCACAGTACTGGATGCAGCTGCCTGTCTGAAGTTGTCTAGCTGTTTTTGCTTTATGCTCAGTGTCCTGTGATTGCCAGCCCTCACCTTTTATCTTAATGGTCATTGCTTTTTCCCCCCTCCTGTTTCTTTAGCACTTTCTTATGCGAGGAGCTAAACAGTGATTAAAAGAAGCAGGATGAAAAGATGGCACAATCAGTGCTGGTACCGCCAGGACCTGACAGCTTCCGCTTCTTTACCAGGGAATCCCTTGCTGCTATTGAACAACGCATTGCAGAAGAGAAAGCTAAGAGACCCAAACAGGAACGCAAGGATGAAGATGATGAAAATGGCCCAAAGCCAAATAGTGACTTGGAAGCAGGAAAATCCCTTCCTTTTATCTATGGAGACATTCCTCCAGAGATGGTGTCAGAGCCTCTGGAGGATCTGGACCCCTACTATATCAATAAGAAAGTGAGTTTTTTAGTCCACTTGTTTTTATTTTCTGTATTTCCTTAGGATGATGAAGAATGTACCTCCTTCCATCAATTAAAATATCTCTAGGATGCTGGGTAAGCCTGGTCAAGCAATGGAGCAATTACTTTAGAAGTGTCTTGAAAGCACTTGGCTGAGCCTGTGTTCTTGGGACAGGCATATACTGAAGAGGCATCCTGCAAGAGGGCAAGGGAGTAAGACAAAGCCAAATTATTTTTCTGAATACTAATTACATCATAGATTGAATGCAGATTCACCTTGATGTTATAGCATTGTGATGAAGTGAAAAGTGGACAGTGAGAGCATATGGTTTTAAGAGCAGTATCTAAGACGCTCCTTTATTGCCTGGAACTTGATCTAAGGCTTTGGATCCTTAACAGGCTTAATGATACCTTTATACCACAGACTCATTTGCCTGGGCTTCCCCCACCCCCAGAAGGAATAACACCGGAGCACATGTAAGTGCCAAAAACAAAACTTCTAGTGAAGAACATATTTGGAAAAAATCCAAAGTTCTCATGAGAAAAATTACCTAAATGAAGAAGTTACTGAAACCTCACTTTCATGCTATGTAAGAATTATAGATATAGCAGAAAATATGAGTAAAACCCTTGGCAAAGATGCCAAGGATTCCTGTGAAAATAACTTCAAAATTGTCTTTGTATTCCATACCTCCTGAAGTCCCTTATCAATTTTTGAATTGTTTGCAAGGCTAAAAAAAAAAAAAATGACTATCATCCTGTCACTTGTTGGTAATTATTACCAACAGATCTCTTACTCTCTTAAAAATATCCTTGGTGCATTCTGTAAACTCTGTCTCACATGTTGTGTTTTCTTTTTCAGACTTTTATAGTACTGAATAAAGGGAAAGCAATCTCTCGGTTCAGTGCCACCTCCGCCCTGTACATTTTAACTCCCTTCAACCCCATTAGAAAATTAGCTATTAAGATTTTGGTACATTCATATCCTTTTAGTAATGGTCATTTAAAATGGTAACTTCTTCTTTGACTAAAGTGTAAAGCAGAACATTTTCAAAATATGTGTGGCTGTCAGTATGGCTTGATGGCCCTTCCCTGACAGGACGCCTGTGTCAAGGTGGGGCAGCAGGTGGGTAAAGCACTCTTACATTCTGGGTTGTGCCCTTCTCTCTGACTCACTTCTTTCTTTTTCCCTTCTGTCCCCCTTCCCAATCATTTGCTACCTTCAAGATTTCCTTCATGTTTAACTAGTCTGCCAGGTAGCATTTCATGTTTGTGAGTTTTATAGTGCTATGTTGGAGCAGTTTCCATGCATTAATTCTACTCAGTGGTTTAATCAGTTAAAGCACAAATAAGCACAGAATCTATTGTGTTTATTTTTGAAGGTTTTTTTTTTTTTGGAGGGGGGATCGGAATTGTACAAATTTCCTTTGTTATGCTTGTGCTTGTAAACTTTGTGTTCTTGAATATTTACAAGTGTGTCTATACATACACTGGACTTTCCAAATGTTTGTCCAGGTTCTTTTCCCAATGGCATTTGTACTGACTTTCTCCCCAACTCTCTCTTTTGATTACTTGCTCCTATGTTTTATTCACAGGCATAAGTCTGCCTGTCTGTATATACTCAACTGTAATCTCTCTTCTCTTTACAGAAGAACATAATTCCTAAAGTCAGGATAGGGGAAAATTTGACAGGTAACACTGATCTGACGTAGTTATTGGGGAACAGTGATTCAATGTAGTCCTTGATGTTGAATGAGAGATTTTATTCTAGGCAAAAGCAGCAGTCTTGCTGAGAGTCAGTCCTGGAGAAGCCAAAGAAGTAAAGACCAGAGCTATGCTCGGGAGAGGAACAGACAGAAATGCATAGAAACCTCAAGATGAAGAGTTGTGTTTCAGGAACCCAAGTCAAAGTGTTAGAAACTTAGGACAAACTCTTTTGTCTTGTTTCCTTGGATTTTGGCTTTTGAGTCTGGGTATCTCTATGTAGTTCCAGTTGTTCTGAAACTCACTATGTGTAGCAGGCTGGCCTTGAACTCACAGAGATTCTCCTGCCTCTCCTTCCTGAGTGCTAGGATCAAAGAAGAGTGCCATCATGCTCAGCCCAAGACAAAATGTTAAATGTTTCACTACTTTTATTTATTCATTCCATGTGTTGTGGGTGTCTCTCTTTCTCTGTGTGTGTGCATGTATGTTTGTGCACATGTACATGCCATTGCATAATATAGAAATCAGAGGACAACTTGTGGGAGTCAGTTCTCTCTACCCAGTGCTCCTGAAAATCGAACTATGTCATCAGGTTTGTTGGCAAGTATCTTTACTCACTAAAGCATCTGTGAGTGTGAAAGCGTGTGTGTGTGTGTGTGTGTGTGTGTGTGTGTGCACGCACGCACGCACGGTGCTGTGTATAAGGTGTGAAGGTACATATGTGGAGGTCAGAGGACACCTTTGTGATGTCAGCACTCTTCTTCCACTCTTCTGTGAGTTCCAGGGATCTCGTTCATGTTGGCAGTCTTCCACAGTAAGCACTTAACTCATGCAACAGTTCACAGGCACACTGTTGTGTGCAACAGTACACAACACCCATACATACAAGACAAATTTTAAGTTAGAGGGAGTCGTGGCTTGAACTTTTGTGACATAGTCAGACAAGGACCTGGATTTGAGACTTATACCATAAATTTCACCACCAATAGCAGATGGAGAAAATGGTTTGAATTAGATAAAGTAAGGAATTCGGAAATGGGATAAGCCTGGTACAGGTTACCTGTCTCATGTCCTCTAAGTTTTCCTGGCAGTATGACAAGCTATGTGTTTAGAAATGTAGGACTATGAATGTCTTTTTTTTTTTTTTTTTTTTTTTTTTTGTACTTCTGGTGGATTCCTTTCCCCATGGCCTACATAGATATCATCAACATATTTTTCTTCAATCTTTATATCTAAAGTTTTAAATTTTACTATGCATTATCTTAAGGGGACAAAATTTCCTTACATCTGCTACAACAAGAGAACCCAGTTACATACAGAAAAGGTCTGAGTTAGCATTAGAAACAAATAATAAATTTGGCATCTGTATCCTGGTTCCCAAGTTTAATATTATTCTCCAGTATGTTTTAAACCTCTGTGTACTGTATAAATAGCTCTGTAAGTTATTCATTATATTTCAATACCATATTTAATTATGTTAATGTAGCTTATTTATGAAATCATGTCCCATCAGAGACTGAGAGAATGCGCACTGAAAGAATATGACTAAAAAGGTTAGAAAATTTGACATAGAACAGGGTGAAAAGAAGATCTGAATGGAAGAGAAAAATCAATTCTGTCCTTCCTCTGCTGGAAGAAGTAGTCGACCCTAGATAAAAGAACGACGGAGACTTTTGTTTTGAAATGTATGGAGATCATGTCTTCTATGGAGTATTTCATAAAAGCTAGCATCCTCACTTTATGAAAGTCCTTGAAAGTTACTAACCCCAGGGCACAGTTCCAGCGATGACACTCTCACTGGTAGAAAGCTCAGGAAGTTTCAAAAGTTTTGGCAGAGAATCTGGGTATTGGAGACATGGCTTCTATTAGGTGCTCTCTGGAGATTTAGATACTACTTGTTTTTGTCTTTTATTGTAAGAAGCACAGGTAGAAATAGGCCAACGGCCTTCTAAATTTAAGCCAGAGCAAATAAATCTATTAATGTATGCTAAAAATGAACTCATAATTCAATTTAAATTTTGTTCACATTTATTTATTGGTGGGAGAGAGATTTCTACATGTATGAAGGGTGTGGAAGTCAGCTGACAACAAGGGAGTCATTTCTTTCCTTCTACCATGTGAATCAAGTTTGGTGGCAAGCACTGTCACCCACTGAGCCATCTAGCCAACCTCAACATAAACTCCTGGCTCACCCAGAGCCTTTTGAACAATGCAGAATTGCAGATTTCTCCCAGGAAAGTAAATTAGACCAGTTTACTCTCCAGGTTCCTGAACTAAAATGTTTTATTTCAAACGCACCAACTTGGAGTTAGAGATACAAGATGAGAAGAGACCAGCGGGCTTATAAGAAATGCAGGTAAGCTCTTCTATCTTTTACTGCTACTGTAAGAACTGAGCGGAGACGCCACACAACAAGGTGTACGTAGCAAGACAGTTTCTACCTGGCTTTCACAGTGACTTTGTGCACTCCACTCCACACAATATAAATTCTAGGCTCGGCTCTTGGTTTTGTGATTCCCACTGCAGTACCTTTAGTGTACACTGAAATGCATGGGAACGGCCACAGGATGGTAGCTGTCTGTGACCGAGAGAATCGGAGAGCCATCAAGTTGAGATGTACGTTGCAGTAGGCCTGACAGTTTCTAGAGCAACAGAGTGTGGGCAGCAGTGTAGTAAGAGGAGCTAGAGATAGCAGTAAGTACTTAGTCTGCCCCGGGGGAAAACAAAAACAAAAACCAAAAAAACCTGGAGGTATTGCGGACTGAGCCTGCAACAGCAACTGTAGACAAACCAAGGTGCTTGTTTTTCAGCATCCCTACGTGAGACAACTGCTGGATATTAGGGGAGGAGCTAAGGAGTCAGGTGTTTATGCCGATGTGAAGTCTACAAAAGGTCAGGCTAGGGAAGAAACTGTGGGAGATGTCATTGTCCGGGTCTGTGCATATTCACTACACCGGAGTAAAGCTCTAAAGCCCTGAGACACTCTACCACTAACACCGCACTTTCCATCATCCACAAAGCCTAGGAGAGTGAAAAGTATGATGCTAAGGGCCAAAAGACAAGGTTGCAGTCCTACCTCCAAGATGTGTTTACTTAGTATGTGGTGTTGACCACATTATAGTTTTGTTTTGTTTTGTTTTGTTTTAATTTCAGTTTCTCCATTTGGAAAACTGTAGCCATAATATGTAAGTCATAATAGTGAATGCACTGTTGGCTCTGCTGATGCACACCTGTACCCTAAGTTTTCAGAGGAAGATGCACATAGCTCAGAAGTTCAAGGCTATACTCAGGTACACTGTGAGTTCAAGGCCAGACTGAGCTGCATGATATCCTGTTACAAGAAAAGCAAACAAAACGTATGGCCAAGTACCTAGCTCCAGGATGCATGAGTAGCACTTAGGAAGTACTTGGGAAAGAGTACTTAGGAGAGCTGCTGTTGGTAGGAAGGACAAGTCTAGCTGCCATGGCTACAACATCCACACAAAGAAATCTTCCCATTGCTTAAGTATTTCTAAAAGAACTCTAAATGTATTTCTACTCTGCCCCAACTTTGTACTTGGAAAGAAAGATTCATATTCCACAAGCCTTTGAAGCTTGAAATAACTAAAACACATGCAATCCCTCCCGACATTTCAGTGTTCAGATGAGAAATGAAGTTGAGAGATTTTTCAATGCTTAGTCTTTATCTAAGACCTTTTATTCCTCTCTGTCTCTCTGTGTGTCTCTCTATCTCTGTTTCTGTCTCTGTCACTTTCACTTTCTCTCAAATGGGTCTCAGTGTGTAGTCCCTGAGCCTTGCAGGTACTTCAATTACAGGTGTGAGCCAATAGGCCCAGATGTCTGAATCTACAGTGTCCATGTACGGGGCTAAAAGTTGAAACAAGTAATCTGTTCTCAGCCAAGTGATGTTGCATTTTTCTTTCAATGGAAAATAACCAGTTTTGGAGCCCAGATATAATATATTCTGGGTATTAGAAATACCCATTGCTATATTTTTAAATGTCCTTTTTACTGATTCCAATTATTATACTTATGTGATATTTATGCAGACTTTAAAAAGAATGTTTTCAAGATAAAGAATGATACAGCTCTTTAGAGAAGAGAGTGATTCAACCCAAGCCATTTCCCTTTCTCCTTCCTTTAATAATCAAAGGTTATTGTCTATATTATATATGAAGAAATAGGAGTCTTATATATATATAAGAGTAATACATATGGCGTTAATCAGTATTTTTTTCTGTCTCAGAAATAAGCTTGTATATTGAAAAAGACCTATCCTTCTGTCTCATCTCCACATTGAAGTCAGAAAACTAATAACATACATACATACATACGTACGTACATACATACATACATACATATATATATATATATATATATATATATATATATAGAGAGAGAGAGAGAGAGAGAGAGAGAGAGAGAGGTTATATGTGAGTTTCTTTTTTAATCCTCTAACTTCTCTGGATATACATAAGACTACAGCCTTTTAAAACAGAACAGTCTTCACTTCCTTGGAACAACAACAACAACAAAAAACAATCCACATTTCATATCTAAAAACCCAATTGATTAATGGTAACAAAAATAGCTGATATTTATCTCAGCAGATAATGACTAATCTTTGTTGGTTGGTTGGTTGGTTGGTTTTTCAAGACAGGGTCTCTCTAAGTAGCCTTGGCTGTCCTGGACTTGCTTTGTAGAACACGCTGGCCTTGAACTCATAGCGATCTGCCTGCCTCTGCCTCCCAAGTGCTTGGATTAAAGGTGTGCACCACCATTTCCAGCCTGACTACTCTTAAGAGAAACGTGTTGGTGCAATTATCAACATTAGTATAACAAAACTAATCTTGTTGCTACATTTTGTTACCAGTTCAGACCGAATCACATAGCTTGTGAAGCCTACATGGCTGGTAAAGATGGGGTCTGACCCTTGGGTGCTGTGCTTAAAGCTGGGCCTGTCCTAGTGGGAACAGAGGTGGGCCTGCTAATGCCCCTTGTCAAAAGCTACGCAGCTACCGTCAATATAAGCTTTAAAAGAGCTTTTCCTCACCGTAGACACATAGAAAGTATTTTAAATTTGCCAACTGGTGCATTAATATTTATCAGTAGCTCAAGCTACTTTTATTACTACTTAGTTAAAAAAACAATAAATCAAAAGACTTTTTTTTTTTCTGATATGGTATAGTATAGTCTGCTTGTATTTTATTTTATATACTCAAGCAGTTATGGAAGTACTGTTTCAAGATAAGTTGAACTTTTAAAAAATATATTTTAATTTTTCTCTTGGTCTTTATATTTAGGAAATAATGAAGGACGTGTGTATTTTGCTCCTACCTTTACCCCTTAAAAATGTGCCTTGATGTGCAGTTTTATAGTTTTCAATATGTGGCTTAACCAATATAATGTTCTTATTATTACATTTTTATGTGGTTTAAAATTTTCTGACTCCCCACTATTTCATCCAATCAATAAAATTGAGAAATTTGAAAACTAGATGACTGATGAAATAAATTGGCAATGAGTTATAAAGTTAGTAAAATTCAGAATTTTATATTTCCAAAAATATTCTCTTCCAGAAATATATGAAGCTGACTCTAGCTCTCTCTTGTTTAAAAGACAATTATGTATATTTTTGAGTTTTCATAAGTTTCTTTAATTAAAGCATATATTTCACAATTAAAATGATAACCATCCAATATAAACAACAGCTGTTTTGACCAAGCTTTATTATCTGAAAATTATGAAAAGGTAGTTATTGTTTCTATTGTTTATCTTGAAATGTATTTTATTTTGTTATATATAATTAATTTCCCTGTTGTAAATAGTGTCTTATAAGAATTACAGAGCATGGCTCAGTCCATTATGTGACATAAATTTCATGCGGTTTTGATTTTCACCTTGGTTTATTCTATATGTTCTAGCCTTTAACAGTATAGGAATGTGTACACAACGTGTATATAGACTTTGACATTAGGGAGCTATTGTAAGGTTACACATATGGACCCGGCCAGATAAAGGACTGCTGTGAATATAAAACAGTATGCACATAAGATACTCATAACATCCCATGACTTTTAAACAATTAAAATTATTAGGATGGAGATAGTACAGTAAAGAGCAAAAGAGCTGAAGAAGACATCTTAGGCTCCTGACCCTATGTAAAGACAGCATACAGTGATGGGCTATAGAGAGCAGTGGGAAGCTGCCAGAATGATTTCAGCTACATTTACAAAGTCCATTTTGGTGCAGTGTGTAGAATGCGTTAACTGTGAGAGACAGACTACTTCAGAGGAAAGCGCCATAATATGCTAATCTTATTACACATAATGGTGGTCTTGACAAACACTTGAACAATTCAATAATGTGGGAGTGGGAAAGCAATGGACTGAATCCAGACATAGACAGCAAACTTGGAGGTGTATTCTCTGCAAGTTAAATATTGACGAATAGGAAGAAAGAGAAATCCAAGGTATCTCCCAGGCTCCTGGCTAAATCATGAGACTACAGAGGTTGGAAAAGAGTTGTATTCCACTGTAGCAGAGGGATAGAAAGGCTATTAGTTCCGTTTGGGAACTCAAAATCTTTCAAAGGGCTTCGAAGGGCCAATGGGATATCTAAGTGTAGATGTCATGTGCACAACTGAGTGTGTAGCCCTAGAGCAAAGTCACACCTGGAGAGAAGAGTTTGCTATCTGTATGGATGCAGATGATACTTGCAGCTTGCTGTTGCATTCTGATAGGTTGATGAGAGCAGGAGATGAGATGGTGGCTTATATTTTGTTTATTTTTTAAAAGAAAAAACTTAAGGTGGCAAGTGGTGCAGAGACACAGTTGCTCCTGAGGCATGAATAAGCAGGCAGCTGGGGCCTCAGAGAAAGGAAAGAGGTGTGGGGGGGGATGTAAAGGGGAGGGGAAATCTTTGTTGGGCTCAGTTGAACTATATCAAAGTGGCAGATTCGTTTTAAATGAAACAACATTGAGGTTTTTTGTCTTTAGGCAGAATAGCTGGAGGGCTGAAGATGAGATGGGCTTGTAATAACTAGAAAGATAAATATCTTTTTTCAAGAACTTTGGGGAGTAGGGAAAAGAAGTAAAGCTACAAGTTGTCACTGGGGTAGAGACTCACCCTCTCCCTCAAGAAAGAAAAAATGTATGTATGCAAGTTTGTGTTGACGGGAAGAGATTAGGAGACACAAAAGGCAAGAGAAGGAAGGGCTAAGCTATTCCTATGGCATTTTGTATTCCAGAATACAGATGAGAAAACAGAAAATGGCCCCAATGTAACAGGGTAAAGTGGACAGGTCCCAACAGAGAAAGCTTTGCCAATTCAGGATGGGGAGCAGAGACTGATGTTATCATAATCTCGTGAAGGAAGAAATGAGGTCATCAACTTGCAATGGAAAGGGAGGGGGAAAGGGGATTGGAAATTGAAGGACAGTAGAGAATGTTTGGAATTGTCTTTGTGGGAGGCAGAAAGTGCAGCCAAATAGGGAACACAGAGCTGTATTTAGAACCTCTGTGGTTAGGGGGCCATGAGTTTTGAAAGTTGCCCATCTGCCATGAAATTCAGCAGCTTCTCAAGGCCCAGGCACAGAGAGGGGCTTCTACTTTCTTATACTAATGGTAAGCTGTCTTATATTTTTTCGTTTTTGTTTTGTTTTGCATTCAACAATAAAGGAAAAGTGGCTGTTTCTTCTTTAAAGTCATGTTTTCTAGATTGTGCTGCCCTCACGTGGCTGATCCACTCATTTAGAGCTGTCCTCAGCTGCACTTGAACAGCCTTAGAGTTAAGCAGGAGCCAGAGAGCATTGTTACTAAAACCCAAAATGTCAGTCAGCTATTGCTTTGACTAATGCCTGTTACAGGCAAAAGCTATTTTCTTGATTAATGTCACACTACCCATTCCCTGGCCTTGAACAGGACCTTTTGTTTCATAAAAGGTATGACATGGCTTATGACAAAAAAAGGAACAAAAAGAAATATGAATACCATTATCCCATCTCTGAGATTATTATGATCATGTGCAAATTCATAAGAAATGATGTTCTTTTTTATAATTTAACTGTGATTTATGTTAAATGCAAATATCAATCATTTCAATTATTTGACTTCTAACCCTTTTTTTAAGAAGCTATTTTTTTCTGTCTGTTTTTGGTACTCCAAAGGAATGCGAGTTGAGTATAGGCTGTGCATCCAAGGACAATGTAGGAAATAAATCAGACAATTATTATAATCAGTGTTTTCTCAGGTTTTGGGCAGTAAGGAGAACTGTTTGCTGAGTATCTGTATCAGGTATAGTGAATTACAGGATATTTAAAATAGTTTCACTAGTTTGCTATTCACAGAAGTTCTGTGATATGTTTTTTTCCTACTGTTAAAACCAAGGTGATCAATACTGAAAGAACCTAGTAAGCGAATTAACTTAGTTACAAACCCAAGACATGTCACTATCAACAGTAGCCATCTTTTCTTACCTTTCAGGATCCTTTAAACAATTATTGTCAGTTTGTCTTCCATTTAGAAAGGGATTTTGTGTACAACATTCTTCCAGGGCAACTCTTAGCATAAAGTCATTATGTGTTTCATTAATTCTTTGAATTTTTGTAATTGCACTTTTATCACCCTAGCTTATTTATAAACTGAGCTTGCAATTTTATTGTTTGGTTGAGTCTGTCATGAAGAAAATTTACATCAATAAATCATTCCCCAGGCACTCATTTCTTTGTATTTTTCTCCTCTTAATTATTACACCCTTTGCTAATCTAAAGATAGTTGGTATTTTAACATACATTTTACATGTGGAGTTGAGTACAGAAAGAAGCAGAAGAAAGTTGATGATAAAATAATGTGTAGCATAAAATAAGCACATGAGTTTTCGAGTTGGTGGGAGTGAAGACAGGTATGCATGAAAAGGGGGTTCCTCCTACTGA